>NC_059385.1:37615000-37915000 GCF_019703515.2 Myxocyprinus asiaticus
TAAAAAAATAAAATAAATAAATGTGCAAACAGATTTATTTATGTGTTGTTCAACTTTTTGAAAGATGGCTTTTCAACAGTGTTGAGGGACAACATCTTTTTGGCAATGAAATGTATGTTGGGTAATTGGGTCATGACATGCCGACTTTTTTTGCTGCTCCTTTGACCTCAATTGTTCCTGTCAATAGCTGGATTTCCATACAAAATGATTCACATTTTTTAAGTGCATTTCTGAAAACTTGACAGAAAAAAAAATGTGAATCATTTCAGTGCACTATAATATGCGCATTATCTTGAGGGAGCTGCCTTGTCATCATAGGGTGCTTCTCATTTCTGAAACTGTGCATCTCTTTTCCTTTCCTTGCTTCCTTTCCTTGTTTCCTTGCTCCACCCACATAGGAAATTGTGTTGTATTGATATAGGAAGTTCCATTCATAATGTTTCCCCCTTTTACCCGATATAAAATGTCACACTGGTGACGTCACTTTTACTGAGTAAATTCGGTAAAACCGCTTCTCAGAGTATGTTTGTTCTCTGATCAGTCACAATTTTGAATGTACAGCATGTGCATATTTCAGTGTGTGCGCATGCATGTGTAAAATTTAAGTTTTAACACAGTACTGGACCCAAAGAAAGACCGTTCAACAACTGTTGCTGGAAAAATAAACAATTCTTCATCACTTCTTAAGAATTATATGTCAGATTAATGAATTATAGACATTTGAACCCTTAATTACCCTAACCGTAAGGACTATTTATACTACTCCCCTCACCACAAATCCTATTTGTGAATAGATTATTTTATGACAAGCAATTCTATCACATACAAAATCACTGACCCAGTTATTCATGCTATCACTTTTTCTGACCATTCCCCCATCAGAATCATCTTTCTGGCAGAGCACCAGCCACATCCACCACCCAGCTGGTGATTTAATACTTCATTACTCCACTTTTTAAAACAGGATAGGCATCCTTTGTCAAGATCAAAAGAAGTGAGGGAATATCTGCATGCACATTAGATGGAAAACTGCTAAATCTGTCATGAGAGGCAAAATAATATCATAATGCTCATATAAAAAGAAAGAACAGTCAGCAAGAGAAAAAAAAACATCTACAGGATGAGGTAAAGAGACTGGACCTTCTCACTGCTCAAGGGCCTACAGAATGAATCACTAAGGAACTTTTGAGGACAAAACAAGAACTGAACGAATACATAAACAGACAACAGCCATTTGAATTTGGAGATAAAGTTGGCAAATACCTGGCAAATCAACTAATCTAAAAAACTTAAATCAATTATTACATCAATCACGGATCCATTAGGCTGTGAGTCCACCAAAGTGTTTTTTCCTGAGGCCAGCATATTTTTTCAGTTGTTTGCAATGGGAACACTGTGTATTTTAAAAAGCCAGCAGAGTGATGAGGCGCTGAGCGTCTATTCTACAGCGTTTTTTTTCTGGTCACGGAGAGTTGAAAAATGTTCAACTTTGGGTAAAACGCAGCACTCGTCACTGTCACTTTTTACCCAGCCATCCAATCACAGTGGAGGAGGGGCGGGACAAATACCACAACAACCAACCGTCACATCCTACTTGTACAACGACTGAACAACAATGGAGAAGAAGTTTGCTGATCTCCGAGTATTCATGTCTGTACCTGTTGGGCCTCATGTATTCAGATAGAAGACAAAGGCAGGCCTAACAGTCATAAAAAACATTCCTCAAGCCCCCTCCTAATTCAGATGTTGTACTGATAAAAATCACGCCAAAATCAAACAAAGGGAGTCCAAAACAGACTACAGATCCATGAAGCCTTGCCCTCTAAAGGATCGAGCTCTCAACTCCTATTGGATGAGGCACACAACAGAACGTCCCTCAAACATGACATCATCAGGACTTCAGATAATTCTGAAATGCTTCCAAAGTGGCTTCCAGCGACTTTGTTCACCGAATACGGACGTAGCTTTTTGCTGCTCTCCAGTGCAGCCTCGTGGCATAAGGAAGTAATGTCCGACTTGAAACTGTAGCCATACAATCTCCATCTCGCTGGATGAGTTGAGATTACTCTGTGTTCAACCGAACACTCTAACGGATCCGAAGGAGACCGCCGAGCAATTCGCATCTTCATCCGTTGGCCTACAGAAGTGAAGAGATTAAAGATTTCTCTTCCATCTTCAATCAAGTCGACATTTCTGAGTTCTCTGCCAGCCCGCCAAGAATCAACAGCCGTACTGCCCTCTGAGAATCAACAGCCGTGCCGCCCGCCGACAGTGCGAGGAAACGACCTCTCATCATCACACGAGCCTCAAGGAACCGGGTCAAAGTTAAAGGACGGAGGAAAACACATTCTATCTGTGTCCTCATGCGATTCAAGTAAGAGGTTACGTCTGGGCAGAGATAGAATATTATAGTGTGCTATTCTTGTGTTTCAAGGATTTTACTTGTACAGTTTACGGACCGCCATGTCTGCTAATTATTAATACTCAGGGTATTAATTATCACGAATTTGTTTTGCTGTATTGTGGTCCAACCAAATTGGACTGTTGTGCATTTTTGCCATCGCGGGTGAGACAGCAACTGAGTTCATCCATTAAAGAGTCAAATAACAAGGGACTTTTACGAGCCCCGCTCGTAAAACCGCGTCTCTGAGTGATGAACACGGCTGCTTTATCTCCAGCTATCGCGAAATCAGCTTTCGGGCTGTCACTTAATCATCTCTCTCTCTCTCTCTCACTAACCACACTGACACACACACACACACACTGACACACACTCCTTATGTGTTATAGGATTATTTTTATTTCCATATAAAATCATGTCACTGATTAGTTTGTAGTTGGAAGTTGGAAGTTTATTGACTGCATTGTATTAATTATTAATTGATATTACTGCATAAATAAACTTTTGTTTATATTACAAAGAGAAGTGTTTTGGTTTGTGTTGGTTTTGCATACACCTGTGTCATGCTGACGGGATGTCAGTGCTCGGATTCAAACCTTCATTCATTGTTTTTTTTCCCGAAAATGGATATTCTTCGGATGTCGATTTTCCTAAGAAAACAATCTAATATTGAGACTGTTTTAATATTCGGTTATTAGTCCCTGATTTCAGGGTGGTGCCCCGTCAATGTTAATCCTTATTAATATTCTATTGATTTTTGATAATTGATCATTATCTTGGATGATTGAATTTGAATGATCAATAGCTAGTATTAATTTTAATTAATGTTTCATCGATGTTAACAATTAACGATTATCTTTGATAGGTGTTGATTTTAAAGGATTTAAAAAAGCTAACATTGATTCTCATCAATGTTCTATTGATTTTAATAATTAATAATTATCTTTGATAATTATTAATTATTGCTAATAACCAAACTTGCTCCTAAACGTAGCACACTACATTTACTGGAGTCCCATATGAGGTTTTAATGAGTTAGATACAATTAATTAATTTAAATATTGATTAATAACTACAGAAATAATTATTAATTATTTCTGATAGTAACACTGATCTAAACAACCAGTAAAGCCCTACAACCAGATGACATTCCCGGACTACCACAATATTAATATGAAAAATAATGCTTCAGCCTTCCCTTCATCCAGAGCAAGTACTCTTCCTTGTGCCAACATTTTTACATTCAGTACTTGTTGATAACACAAACTATCTGCGAAATTAGGTACTTGCAACACATTACTTCCACAGATATTCCGTATCATACACTATATTGCCAAAAGTATTCGCTCACCTGCCTTTAGACGCATATGAACTTAAGTGACATCCCATTCTTAATCCATAGGGTTTAATATGATGTCGGCCCACCCTTTGCAGCTATAACAGCTTCAACTATTATGGGAAGGCTTTCCACAAGGTTTAGGAGTGTGTTTATGGGAATTTTTGACCATTCTTCCAGAAGCGCATTTGTGAGGTTAGACACTGATGTTGGACGAGAAGGCCTGGCTCACAGTCTTTGCTCAAATTTATCCCAAAGGTGCTCTATCGGGTTGAGGTCAGGACTCTGTGCAGGCCAGTCAAGTTCTTCCACACCAAACTCACTCATCCATGTCTTTATGGACCTTGCTTTGTGCACTGGTGTGCAGTCATGTTGGAACAGGAAGGGGCCATCCCCAAACTGTTCCCACAAAGTTGGTAGCATGGAATTGTCCAAAATCTCTTGGTATGCTGAAGCATTCAGAGTTCCTTTCACTGGAACTAAGGGGCCAAGCCCAGCTCCTGAAAAACAACCCCACACCATAATCCCTCCTCCACCAAACTTCACAGTTGGCACAATGCAGTCAGACAAGTAGGGTTAGGGTTCTCCTGGCAACCGCCAAACCCAGACTCGTCCATCAGATTGCCAGATGGAGAAGCGTGATTCGTCACTCCAGAGAACGCGTCTCCACTGCTCTAGAGTCCAGTGGTGGCGTGCTTTACACCACGCATCCGACACTTTGCATTGCACTTGGTGATGTATGGCTTGGATGCAGCTGCTCGGCCATGGAAACCCATTCCATGAAGCTCTCTACGCACTGTTCTTGAGCTAATCTGAAGGCCACATGAACTTTGGAGGTCTGTAGCGATTGACTCTGCAGAAAGTTGGCGACCTCTGCGCACTATATCCGCTGACCCCGCTCTGTCATTTTACGTGGCCTACCACTTCGTGGCTGAGTTGCTGTCATTCCCAATCACTTCCACTTTGTTATAATACCACTGACAGTTGACTGTGGAATATTTAGTAGCGAGGAAATTTCACGACTGGACTTGTTGCACAGGTGGCATCCTATCACAGTACCACGCTGGAATTCACTGAGCTCCTGAGAGCGGCCCATTCTTTCACAAATGTTTGTAGAAGCAGTCTGCATGCCTAGGTGCTTCATTTTATACACCTGTGGCCATGGAAGTGATTGGAACACCTGAATTCAATTATTTGGATGGGTGAGCAAATACTTTTGGCAATATAGTGTAGCAACCAAATCATCTCAGCTGTAAAAATGCTGCACCTCCAAAACGCTCTCAAGCTGAGCATTTTCAGAAGAGCGCCTGGCATTTTCAGCTGGCAAAAAAAAAAACGCTTTGTTGGACACACGGCCTTAGGCAATATAACTTAAAATCCAACTGAAATAAATGATTTCTTTACATTTACATGTATTCATTTAGCATACGCTTTTATCTAAAGCGACTTACAAATGAGGAGAACAATAGAAGCGATTCATCTAACAAAAGGGGCAACAATATAATAAATGCTGTAATACAAGTCTCACATAGCTTAGAGCAGTACATATAGCAAGGAAAGTTTTTTAAAGAACATGAAGGCAGTGCGTTAATATGAATGGGTTAGTTGTGTCTTTAGCTGTTTTGAAAGAGGCTAAAGACACAGCTGCTCAGGTGGAATGAGGCAGGTCATTCCACCAGCAGGGAACAGTCAAGGTAAAGGTCCGGGACAGTGATTTTGTGCCTCTAAGATATGGCACCATGAGGCACCGTTCACCCACAGAATGCAGGCTTCTGGAGGGCACATACATCTGAAGTAGTGAGTTTAGAACGTGGGGTGTGGAGCTAGTGGTTGTTGTGTAAGCAAGCATCAATGCTTGAACTTTAGATCATATTACTCACTTCTCTATACTTAAGACCAAAATGCATCATTAGAAGAAATTTAACAATTTTCATAGAATGTCTCTTAATTATGAATTTGTAACAGAAGTATGGAATTATCAATATATTACACTTCTCCACATAAGAATGAGAACACACATAAAATTTAGAAAACTTTCATAAATGTTAAATTTGCAGCCATGAGCATTTGGTAGGTGTTTATTTTATAACCACTTTTGTGTTGATTCATTTTCAAACAACTTCCAATATGACTGTGCCGAGGTTGAGAACAATAGGTGTCCAAATCAAAAAAAAAAAAAAAAAAATAACAAAAGGGATTTAATGGCTAGGATGGGAAAATATAACATGTACTTAATGTTGTTGAGTATTCAGAAAATGTATTAAATGTTGTTAAAAAAATCCAAGTTGTAAAATACCAAATCCCAGGAATGACCCTTTTCTTAACAGCAGATAGAATGCACAACTTATCTAATGGCATTTAATATCATCCCCCAATATGAAACATTTATATTTATTCACACCTCTGAACTGCTTCAGCATCAAGAATCCCCAGAGTGAACACAACTTTAAAGTTGAATGACTAAATATGTAAATAAATGAATTTAGAGATGAATCTTACAGTGCTCTTCTGGTGTTCTTGATCACTGGTAGTCATCAGATCTTCGATATTTCCGCATCTCAAACATCTCTTGAGTCTCATCAGACATCAACAGCACAAACACCAGAGCTGACCATTGAGCAGAAGAAAGAGTCTGTCCAGAGAGATCTCCTGAGCTCGGATACTTCTGGATCTCCTCCATCAGAGAGTCATCTTTCAGTTCACTAAGACAGTGGAAGAGATTCAATGTTTTCTCTGCTGATTCTGCCTCTTCTATTTTATTTTTGATATAGATGGCAATCTCTTTCTTTCTCTCTTGTTGAACTTCCAGTCTCTGCAGTAGTTCTTTCAGGTCATCTTGATTGGATTCCAGTGAGAGACCCAGGAGGAACCGGAGGAAAAGGTCCAGGTGTCCATTCTTACTCATGAGGGCTTTTTCAACACCAGTCATGTGAAGCTTCAATAGTGATTTCTTTGAGAATTTCCATTTTATTTTTTCTTGCAGGGTTTGGAGAAGGGCATTTCTTTTGAAGCACACATATTTGAAAAACACATAGAGAGCAGCGAGGAATTCCTGGACACTGAGATGTACAAAGCTGTAGACTGCTCTCTCATGGAAAGTCTTTTCCCTCTGAAAGATCTGAGTGCATAACCCAGAGTTTACAGACACCTTACTGACATCCAGCCCACATTCCTCAAGATCTTCTTTGTAGAAAATCAGATTGCCTTTTTCAAGTTGTTTAAAGGCCAGTTTCCCAAGCTTCAGAACAATCTGATCAAAAGATTTAGAGACACCTTCACTAAATTTTCTTTTCATTTGATGCATCTGAGAAAGTAATAAGCTAATGTACATTCCTGTGAGAGTTGTGGGAATCTTGTCATGACTCCCTCGATTCAGCAGAGGCTCAAGTACAATGACAGAGATCCAGCAGAAGACCGGGATGTGGCACATGATGTTGAGACTCCTTGATTTCTTAATGTGAGTGATGATTTTCTCTGACACATCAGGACTGCTGTTTTTGTTGAAGTATTTCTCCTTCTGCTCATCGTTGAATCCTCGTACCTCTGTCACCTGGTTTATATGTTCTCGGGGTATCTGACTAACAGCTGCTGGTCTTGAGGTGATCCAGACGAGAGCAGAGGGAAGCAGACTTCTGTTGATCAAGTTTGTGACTACCTGACTCACTGATGTTTTTTCATGAATGTCTGTAAATCTCTCATTATTGTCAAAATTCAAAGGGAAGCGACATTCATCCAGACCATCAAAGATGAACATGACCTCACCATCACCTTCAGGAAGAGACTGCAGTTGTTTAACAGGATTAAAATAATTGTGAAGCAGTTCCATGAGACTGCACTGGTTTTCACTAAAATTGAGCTGACGGAACGGGAGAGGAAATATAAACACTATGTCCTGATTTTCTTTTCCATCAGCCCAATCAAGGATGAATTTGTTGACCGAGACAGTTTTTCCCACCCCTGCGATCCCCATTGTCAGAACTTTTCTGTTTTGTCGACCCGTATCACGCTGGACTTTAAAAATGTCACTACATTGGATCTGGATGTCTTCAGCAGAAGGTCGGTTGAGATTTGATTCGATCTGTCTCACCTCATGCTCATTCACTACCCCTCCAGTCTCATTCTTCACCACATAGAGATCAGTGTAAATATCATTCAGGTATTTCTGATGGCTGGTCTGTAAATTACCATCCAGTATCTGCTCATATTCTTGTTTTAATGTGTTCTTCAGTTTGATGCTGACTTCACTGTAGTCAGCATGATCAGTTCTGCTCTTCTCTGTAGTTGTGCCTAAGAGAACAAAATTAATAAACAAAGAGTGAAAAAGGAATTAAATGAGAATACACATCTAATTTAAATTGTTAAAGGATAATTATTCAGTGTAATTTAACATTGAGTAGGGGAAACTGTAATTTAACTACCTCCAGATGGTTCAGGATCCTCAGAGGAGCCTTCAGTCTCAGCTGTTACTGTTTACAGACACAGAAAAGGAGAATTAGATGTAAAAATCAAACACATCACCCCATGTTATTCATAATTTTTTTTTAAATCTGAAGTGGACATTATTTTTTAATACATTATCACAGTATCTTAAGGGAATCTGATAAAGCAAGTGTTAGTTTATTTACCTCTATACTTCGAGTCAGTGGTGATGTAAACTGGGGCATTAAATGTGCTTCCACTGAGCACAGGAGAAATAACAGTACTCTGAGACTGAGCTGTGATGGCTGACTGCACTGTAAGAACTGGACTGGAGGATGAAGCCATTTTCACATATTGTATGCTCTCTAGTTACAGTCCTAATGAGATAGAGAGAGAGTTGAGTTTAAAAAAAAAAAAAAAAAATCACTACAACATATTCTGTTAAAATTGGTGAATGCTTGATACAGACATTAATAACATATAATAACAATAACAAGTCTTACTTTTGGAGAAAAACATTGTATTTATTGCCTCAATAATTTATAGTATACTGTATCCTTAAATAGAGAATACTCCTTTCATCATAAATCAAGAAAACAGTCAAATTTCCAAGAGAGAAAAATGTATTGTTCATTTATCAAAGCAATGTTAAACAAAGAACTGTGTTACCTTGGAATTCAAATAAAAAATATGTCCCTAACTTGTGTAAAAAAAAAAAACAAGAATTTTACTCTTGTAGGAGATTCTCTTTTCAACCTGAAATAAGAAAATATGTGAGCTTTAGTTTTAGTATTTTTCTTTCATGTTTCTTTTTTTTTTTTTTTTTTTTTTTTTAAATTAAAAAAAAAATTATATTCAGTTATTATAGATTTTTATTTCACTTTTAATTTTAGTAATTTTATTTTTTAGGGCTTGACTAATGGATGAAGTACTTCAGCTGACTGAAGTACTTCAAACTATTTTTTTGTGTGTTTTGAGTGATTCAAAAACTAATACTAAAATTAATTCAAAATCATTTTTATTTAGTTTTTGGAGTTATGAAAAATTATTTTATTTTAGGTTGTTTTTCCAATAAATTCAACAAAAACTGTTTTTAGTTCCATTTTAGTTTTCATTAAATATAATAACTGCTAACAATAAAGGAAAGAGGATGAAATCGTCTTTTAAAAATACACCTAAATGACCACTGAATTACATCGGGAAAAAACATTTGAGAATTTTTATGAATGTTAAAATATTTAAGCTGCACTACGCAAGATTATTTGTTAATAATGAACAAAAATTCATTATTGATTGTGTACATAAATTAGTCCTTGTCATACCCCGATTCACTACCGTAAGCCTGCAATAATGAATTATATTTAGAGCTGACGGGATGGATTTTTTTGCAAAATCTCAGACTGACATCATTCATCCTTGCGTGTAGTGCCGGCCACTATGTCGCACGTGTTTCAGTGGGGCATTCAGTCAGTCCATTGCACAGCGGGAGTACAGCAGTCTCTGCATGGATGTTTAACTGTTTGGTAAAGTTGATTACTTGTTTTAATGCTTGGCCAGGGGTGGAAAGAGTACTGAAAAATCATACTCAAGTAAAAGAACTGTTACTTCCCAAAAAATGTAATGTGAGTAGAGTAAAAGTACCAGTCCTAAAAACAACTAAAGTAATAGCAAAAGAGTAAGCTCATTTAAAAGTACTCATGAGTAATGTAGGGCTTTACTGGTTGTTTAGATCAGTGTTACTATCAGAAATAATTAATAATTATTTCTTTAGTTATTAATTAATATTTAAATTAATTAATTGAGTCTAACTCATTAACCTCATATGGGGCTCCAGTAAATGTAGTGTGCTACGTTTAGGAGCAAGTTTGGTTATTAGCATTAATTAATAATTATCAAAGATAATCATTAATTATTAAAATCAATAGAACATTGATGAGAATCAATGTTAGCTTTTTTTAATCCTTTAAAATCAACACCTATCAAAGATAATCGTTAATTGTTAACATCGATGAAACATTAAAATTAACACTAGCTCAAATTCAATCAAAGATAATGATCAATTATCAAAAATCAATAGAATATTAATAAGGATTAACATTGACGGGGCACCACCCTGGAATCAGGGACTAATAACCGAATATTAAAACAGTCTCAATATTAGATTGTTTTCTTAGGAAAATCGACATCCGAAGAATATCCATTTTCGGGAAAAAAAACAATGAATGAAGGCTTGAATCCGAGCACTGACATCCCATCAGCATGACACAGGTGTATGCAAAACAAACCAAAACACTTCTCTTTGTAATATAAACAAAAGTTTATTTATGCAGTAATATCAATTAATAATTAATACAATGCAGTCAATAAACTTCCGACTTACAACTACAAACTAAACAGTGATATGATTAGATATGGAAATCAAAATAATCCTATAACACATGAGGGTGTGTGTGTGTGTGTGTGTGTGTGTGTGGATGTGTGTGTGTGAGAGAGCGAGTTTGTGTGTGTGTGTGTGTGTGTGTGGTTAGTACGAGAGAGAGAGAGAATAAAGTGACGGCCCTAAAGCCGATTTCACGATCGTGGGAGAGAAAGCAGCTGTTAGTTTATCACTCAGAGACGCGGTGGACGGCTCGTAAAACAGTACCGCGGTCTTTGACTCTTTAATGGATAAACTCAGTTTACTGGTCTCACCCGCGATGGTGAAATTGGGTTGGACCACAATACAGCAAAACAAATTCGTGATAATTAATACCCTGAGTATTAATAATGAGCGGACATGGCGATCCGTAAACTGTACAAGCAAAAACCTTGAAACACAAGAATAACACGCTATAATATTCTATCTCTGCCTAGACGTATACCTCTTACTTGAATTGCATGAGGATGCAGAATGTGTGTTCATCCGTCCTTTAACTCCGACCCAGTTCCTTGAGGCTCGGATGATGACGGGAGGCCGTTTCCTCGCTCTGTCGGCTGACTGCTTCTCGGCGGGCTGGCGGAGAAATCAGAAATGTCGACTTGATTGAAGATGGAAGAGAAATCTTTAATCTCTTCACTTCTGCAGGCAAATGGATGAAGATGCGAATTGCTCGGCGGTCTCCTTCGGATCCGTTAGAGTGTTTGGTTGAACACAGAGTAATCTCAACTTGTCCAGCGAGATGGAGATTGTATGGCCACAGTTTCAAGTTGGACGTTACTTCCTTGTGCCACGAGGTTGCACCTGAGAGCAGCGATGAGCTGCATCTATACACTGCGAACAAAGTTGCTGGAAGCAAATCCTGGAAGCATTTCAGAGGTATTGCTACTCCTGATGATGTCATGGTTTTAGGGACGTTCTGTTGTGTGCCTCATCCAATAGGTGTTGAGAGTTCGATCCTTTAGTGAGCAAGGCTTCATGAGATTTGTAGTCTGCTTTGGACTCCCTTTGTTTGATTTTGGCGCGATTTTTATCAGTATAATTTATGACCTGGTATGTGGTGGCCTGAGTTAGGTTTTTACGATTGTGTTAGGTCTGCCTTTGTCTTCTATCTGAATACATGAGGCCCAACAACATTCAATGTGAAACTGGGGTAATGGGTGAAAATCTGCCTGTCTCAAATGGTTAAGTTTCAACAGTTTATGATCTAAACCCAATAAAGGAAAGTTGTTTAAGGTGTTTACATGACCATACACATTGTTGGCTTTTTAAGCATTGCCAGTGTAAGATCGTGCATGCACAGGAAACACGCTCACTGTTTTTAACTCCTTGCTATGAATAATTCAGTCTTTTCTAGGGGGGGATATGTGTCCTACCTAGTATTCAGGGGTGGATTTAGGCATGGGCGACATGGGCAGCTGCCCAGGGTGCCCGCAACCCCCATATCACACAGACAAGTGGGTGCCCTGAACTCCAACAGCCATCTCATTTCCAACTACCCACCTCGACCTGAAGATCTGAAAACAATATAATACTGATACTTCAGGTGTCCTACAGATGCAATTCCACACAGATTATGATTGTATGGAAACGCAAAGGAAAATGTATATGAGTTACACAAGTTAGTAAAAAAAACTGAAATTTTTCAAATTAACAAAAATGTAATTTCTGTAAATGTTGAAATAATTCAGAGAAAATCAGAACACATTAACCATAAACAATATTTTGCACTTCTACAGTGCATGTATGCATCATTCCACACTTAAGGTTAATAAAAGTGTTGAGTATATGAACAAATCAATGTACGAGTTTATTTGATCAGTGCAAGGGGTCCAGTTTTAACTGGTTAGATTCAGAAGTTAGCCAATGCTGCATGATGCTATAACTACAACATTTAGCAGTCAAAATGCATCTTTCTCCACTGATGGCCTTCAAAAATAACTGACTACTGACTGTTCGTTTTTGTCTGCAAGCAAAATATTATTATATAATATATAATATTTTAGGTAACACTTTATTTTGATAGTCCATCTGTTGACACTCTGTGTTGTCAATCAGTGTGGCAAGATCATAGATGAATGGTTTGTTTTACAGAAAGCCAGAGCCATTCTTGGTGATCCTAACCACTCACTGTTTCATGAATTTGTAGTGCTTCCTTCTGGTATTCTTTATAGTATGCCTAGACTTAAAAGTAATCAGTTTAGGAATTCCTTTCTCCCCACTGCTGTAAGGCTTATAAACTTGTAAAGTGTAAGAATGTTGTGTTTTAATGTTAGTGTCATTTTATGTTTTTTCACAATTGTTTTATGCTGCACCAAAAATTGCCCCTTAGGCTTATAACAAAGCTGGACTTGACTCTTCAAGTTTTCAGTAGCTATTCAGTAGCATATCAACAGTGTATCAGTTGGCATTCAACAACGCTGTTTCAACAGACAAGTAACATACATTCAACTAACTGCCTGTAGACTATAAGGTGCATTTCAAGTGTTGATCTACAGATTTGACAAAAAGTGCCTGTTGACTGTCAATATGTTTTTTCAACAGGTTATTAACCAATATTCAACTAACTATCTGTAGATTGTATCACCATCTTGTAAGTTGTCTACCAACTACTCAAAATCAATCTTTCGGTTGAAAGTCAACAGAGTCATGTCAACATATGATCAAGAGCATGATATTATGTCATCCTTACTTACAAGGGGTCTCAAACTCATCAAATGAATGATTAGCTGACTATTTGGTTTTCTCTTACTAAACCTTTAGTTTACTATCTGTTGATAATCTGCTGATCATCAACTAAAGATTAGTTGCTTATCTGTTGATTGTCAACTAATCTATAGTTGACCATCAGCAGACTATTAGTAGACATTCTCCACTAAGCGTTTGTAGATGTGTTTTAGGTCTATCCAATTAAAGTGAAAAACAGTTGAGAACAGTATAAAGTCTATAACCTATCAACAGAATACACATTCATCTACTAATTATATGCAACATATTTATCATTTGTAAATAAAGAGAAAAGTTTTGCACAACTGATCACTAACACTGGATAACTGAAGTCAATACCAGGCTATAAAGTACAGTAAAACAAACACAATATAGGCAGCGCATGAGAGAAAGAAAGCTCTTTTATTTTAACAATTTACCACAAATAGTACAAGCCATTCTTCACTAGGCTATCAGCAGCAAATCTGAACAGTCTGATTATGTGTGACAAACATTATATTGACCATTTCAACATTTGTTGTGAATATCAAAATAAGTAAACTCTCTCAGGTAGTCAATACTTGGCCAAAAAACAAAACATCACTGCACTGGCAGCACAGAATTCTTATAGAGTTCAAATAACTTCAAATAATGAAAGTTTTTACTATGCAGTCATTTATTGAATATATGGTGTAGGGGGGAAAAACAAACTTGACCAACTGTACACCAACAGAAGAACATTTCAAATTATTGCCCTATGCTGAGGCCAAGATCAACCTTTAAAACAGCTTCTTGTTGCCCACATTCAGTCTTTCTTGACAGTAAAGGGGACGAGCTGTTTGTTGCTTTTCATTTCAATTATAAATTATTTTTTTCTGACAAAGTTGGGCTAGTTTCAGAAGTGTGTATTTACCCTTGAACTGGTCTAAGACACTTTTGTCCACTATGTAAATCTCTGCAATTGCTGCCGTGTCTTTCACAGCATTTCTTGAATCCCCAGCTTTCTTAAAAGCTGTGGTCATCCTGAAGCCTCTCTGCACAAGTTTGCGGCTGCAGTCCACCTGAGAGGGTGGAGCAGTGATCGAGGACCATGCGACGGCGCATCAGAGAACCGGTGAGTTTCTTTTTCTCTCTCTCCTCTCTCTCTCTGTCGCTCCGTGTTGGCCTTTCCCTCGCCATTTTGTTTTGTTGTTTTTCCCCTCCTGTCTCCTCCCAGGTCGAGGAAGGCGGGGATGACCCGCCAGCAGTCGGGGCATAAGGCACCCCCCCCGGAGAGGAAGGGTGGGGGATGTACGTCATGCCGGGGGCTCCCCAGCCTGAGGCAACGCCGGGAGTAGTGTAGAGCCAAGGAAGGCGGGGCCGGGCTGGAATGAGACACACCCGGTCCCTAATCAGCTTGATAGGGCACGCGAGGGATAAAGGCGGCCGGGGACGACAGTTTGAGAGAGAGAGAATTGCAGGCAGCTGTACTGTGTGGTTTTTGGTTGTGTGTTTATGTTGTTTATTAAATTATTATTTAAGTTGTTAAGCCGGTTCTCGCCTCCTCCTTTCCACTGAACCCCCTTACAATATACATACATACATACACACTGTGGCAGCGGGGGCGTGTTCAAGCGTCCGTCCGGAGAGAGAGAAAGCGGTAAGGGCGCTTGCACCTGAGCTAGATTATGTTTAACACCTGTCTCTAATTCCAGTGAGCAGGGGGAGAGCGGCATATAAACAGCCACGCCACCAGCAACCGAGAGAGAGACTGGCACAAGGAAGGCCATGGTGCTACAGAAGCTGTTGTGTTTATTGTGTTTGTGAAGTTAAAGTGTTTAAGTAACTATTTGCCTGTGAAGCTGATGTGTTTAAATAACTCCGTGCCTGTGAGACTGTTGAGTTTGTGAAACTGTAAGCGTCAAGGTGGCCAAATTAAACACTTACCTGAACCTGGAAACCTCTCTTCCCTGTTCTCCTTTCCACTGATCAGTGTTACACACACATACATACATATATGTCATCACCTGAGCCTCAAGGAACCGGGTCAAAGTTAAAGGACGGAGGAAAACACATTCTACCTGTGTCCTCATGCGATTCAAGTAAGAGGTTACGTCTGGGCAGAGCATGTTATTCTTGTGTTTCAAGGTTTTTGCTTGTCGGACCGCCATGTCCACTCATTATTAATACTCAGGTTATTAATTATCACAAATTTGTTTTGCTGTATTGTGGTCCAACCAAATTGGATTGTTGTGCATTTTCGCCATCGCGGGTGAGACAGAAACTGAGTTCATCCATTAAAGAGTCAAATAACAAGGGACTTTTACGAGCCCCGTAAAACCGCGTCTCTGAGTGATGAGCACAGCTGCTTTCTCTCCAGCTATCGTGAAATCAGCTTTCGGGCTGTCACTTAATAATCTCTCTCTCTCTGTCTCTCACACTAACCACACTGACACACACACACACACACTGTCACACACACACCATATGTGTTATAGGATTATTTTTATTTCCATATCTAATCATATCACTGTTTAGTTTGTAGTTGTAAGTCGGAAGTTGACTGCATTGTATTAATTATTAATTGATATTACTGCATAAATAAACTTTTGTTTATATTACAAAGAGAAGTGTTTTGGTTTGTTTTGCATACGCCTGTGTCATGCTGACAGGATGTCAGTGCTCGGATTCAAACCTTCATTCATTGTTTTTCCCCCGAAAATCGATATTCTTCGGATGCCAATTTTCCTAAGAAAACAATCTAATATTGAGACTGTTTTAATATTCGGTTATTAGTCCCTGATTTCAGGGTGGTGCCCCGTCAATGTTAATCCTTATTAATATTCTATTGATTTTTGATAATTGATAATTATCTTGGATGATTGAATTTGAATGATCAATAAGCTAGTATTAATTTTAATTAATGTTTCATCGATGTTAACAGTTAACGATTATCTTTGATAACTGTTGATTTAAAGGATTTAAAAAAGCTAACATTGATTCTCATCAATGTTCTATTGATTTTAATAATTAGTAATTATCTTTGATAATTATTAATTATTGCTAATAACCAAACTTTCTCCTAAACGTAGCACACTACATTTACTGGAGTCCCATATGAGGTTTTAATGAGTTAGATACAATTAATTAATTTAAATATTGATTAATAACTACAGAAATAATTATTAATTATTTCTAATAGTAACACTGATCTAAACAACCAGTAAAGCCCTACATAATAATTGGTGCCCCGTGTGAGGCATCCTACATGCCAGTTCTGTCACAGTGTGTATGCAAAAGAATCCAAAGTAATAACTTGAATCCTTACTTCAAAGTTTGGTTCTGTTTGACAATTTACTTCTCACAACTTGCCAAACATAAGCCAGTGTGGTGTGAATGTGCTCTTAAGAGTGAATTAGGGTTGGTAAATTTACTATAGTCTGCTTAAAATCTGCTGTTGTTGTTATGTAACTCCTAACGCTTTCATCTAAATGTTACAGAGAGGTGCCAAGTCACTTCATTGACATCCACCAAAGAGAGAACACAGTGAAATTTGCACATTACATAACAGTAGACTGTAAGCCACAGGTCGAAGCCTCTCAACTGTGCTTTTGTGTTAGCATTATATCAACTGTAAAACAACAAGCTGTCAGAGCCACTATCACAAGAATTTTTACGGCCCCAGTAAAATGAGTCTCTAATCGCCCTGCGTGACTGGAGCTAAAGCTCCACAGAGGTTAGTCGACCCAGCACTGCAAGATGTAGTTGCTGCTGTCCTCCATCTCTCCATAGAGGAGAGAAATAACCTTAACGTCTACAATATTAGTCGTTGTGATGAAGCATTGCAGGAACTAGTTGATTATGTCAACAACCTGGTCGGGAAGCCAATGCGCAAAATCCTGGACCTAGTGGGCCAAATGTTCCTTCTTCATCACCGCAAAACCCAACTGCAAACCGCCGAGCACCAGGCCCAGCTCGCACAGCTGCAGAGCAGCTATCAAGCGGTGCAGAATGAAAATCTCAGCCTGCACCAAGAAATTAGGTGCACTCAAGCTGAGAAAGTCCTGGCACAGGAAGATAATACCCGGATGCAGGAGGAAAATGAAGCCCTGCGCAGGCAGCTTCAAGCTGCCCAGCTAAGAGTAGAGTCAGATCAGGTAAGTGCAGCTGAAACGCACCGCACGACATCTGACATAGAAGAGGGCTCCCTTTTTAGTGATACGCGTAGGAATGTGCCCCTGAGAAACCCAGGAACACACGCTAGGAGCCGAGCTGCCCCTAGTGGTACAGTCTCTGACTTCGTACTCCAAGACACCTTTCAAAATCCTCCAGCGGCCCGCTGGTTGGATGCAGGTGCCCCTCCTTACAGTTGCCCCCCCAGTCAGTTTTCAGTCACGCCACCATGCGTTTCAAACCGACTGATTCCACACCACGGAGTGGGGACAATTATTTTCAAGCCCGACACTCTCAGCAGTCTGAACTGTTCTTTGTAGTCTTCTGATGTCTGATTTCAAAGCTGAACCAAACCAGACAGTTACTGAAGTGCAGAGGACAGACTCAATGACTGCTGAGTAGAACTGTATCAGCAGTGCCTGGCGGAGGAAGTACAACCTCTGCTGGGCCTTTTTCGCAATGGAGTCAATGTCTCCCACTTCAGGTCCTGTGAGATGGTAGTGCCCAGGAACCTGAATGACTCCACTGCTGCCACAGTGCTGTTTAGAATGGTGAGGGGGGTCAGTGTTGGGGGGTTCCTCTGAAAGTCCACAATCATTTCCACCATTTTGAGCGTGTTCAGCTCAAGGTTGTTTTGACTGCACCAGACAGCCAGATGTTTAATCTCCCTTCTGAATGCAGACTCATCGTCATCTCGGATTAGGCTGATGACAGTGGTGTTGTCTGCAAACTTCAGGAGCTTGACAGAGGGGTCCTTGGCGATGCAGTTGTTGGTGTAGAGGGAGAAGAGTAGTGGGGAGAGCACACATCCCTGGGGGCACCAGTGCTGATTGTACAGGTGCTGGAAGTGAATTTCCCTTGTCTCACAAGCTGCTGCCTGTCTGTCAGAAAGCTGGTAATCCACTGACAGATAGACATGGGAACAGAGAGTTGGTGTAATTTAGTCCGGAGAATAGCTGGGATGATGGTGTTGAAAGCAGAACTGAAGTCCACAAAAAGGATCCTTGCATATGTCCCTGGTCTGTCCAGATGTTGCAGGATATGATGCAATCCCATGTTGACTGCATCATCCACAGACCTGTTTGCTTGATAAGCAAATTGAAGGGGATCTAGAAAGAGTCCAGTGATGTCCTTCAGGTGGGCCAACACCAGTCTCTCAAATTACTTCATGACCACAGACGTCAGGGCGACAGGTTTGTAGTCATTAAATCCTGTGATTTTTGATTTCTTTGGGATGGGGATGATAGTGGAACGTTTGAAGTAGCATGGGACTTCACACTGCTCCAGTGATCTATTAAAGATCTGTGTGAAGATGGGGGCCAGCTGGTTAGCACAGGGTCTAATACATGCAGGTGAAACGCCATCTGGGCCCTGTGCTTTCCTTATCCTTTGTTTTCAAAAGACGCAGTTCACATCATCTTCATAGATCTTAAGTGCAGGCTGAGTAGCAGGAGGGGGGAGGAGGGGGGTTGCAGGAGGTATTGGTGTTTGTGTGAAGTGAAGATCAGAGCAGGTGTGGGGTGTGAGACTGGGCCTTTCAAATCTACAGTAGAACACATTCAGGTCGTCAGCCAGTTGTTGGTCCATCACAGGGTTGGGGGCAGGAGTCTTGTAATTCGTAAGTTGTTTTATGCCACTCCACACTGATGCAGGGTCGTTAGCTGAAAACTTGTTTTTCAGCGTCTCAGAGTATCTTCTTTAAGCCACTCTGATTCCCTTAATTCTGTTGGAAATTCTTGACTCTCTGTCATCCACAATTGCCAGTTAATATTAGTAATTTAAAATTACCCCCAAAAGAATGTGTCAGTGTCCATCAGCTCCTCTGGTGAAAGAGTGGAGGGTGATTCAGTGACTCTGACCTGCAGCAGTGATTCAAACCCACCTGTTGTGAACTACACCTGGTTTAAGGAGAATGAAAGCTCAGCTGTTGGATCTGGTGAAAGAGTGAAGGGTGATTCAGTGACTCTGAACAGCAGCAGTGATTCAAACCCACCTGTTGTGAACTACACCTGGTTTAAGGAGAATGAAACTTCAGCTGTTGGATCTGGACAGATTTATAGTGCACTACAGAGTGGATTCTTCTACTGTGTGGCTAACAATCAATAATGATCTCAGAGATCAGCCGCTCTATCAGTCACTGTTAAAGGTAGGGGTTGTGTGCTTGAAGATATAAGTCTGTTTAAAATGGATCTGTTTAGATGTTTTACTGTTCTTCTATTGTAGTAAATGTGCTGATATTATGCATTTCCATTTGAGCTGTGATTGTAGTGCTGTAGTTGTCATCATAGTGTTGCCAATTTGGTCAAATATATGTGTGTAGTATTTGGTTACAGTGTTTGTATGGTACTTAATTAAACAGACAATGAGAGGCAGTGCTATTTTGTGAATACAGTCACGGCTGAAGGGCTTTGTCACAACAACAGAGTACAACAGTCAGGTTGCAGAAGTAAAAATCCCACTTATTTTCTACATAGGGGAATAGATTTTTATTGACAACTTATAAAATTTACAGACAGACCTACTGTGAGCTCTGAGGTGGTTAATCAATGCTTCTGTTAAAGCCGTCAGCCAATGTTATTTCAACTTCATTTAAAAACCAAAACATTTTTAATAGTGGAATTCCTGGTGAAGAGCTATCCATGATCCTGAAGAGAAATATTCACCAATCAGAAAATCTGCAGCAAGAGAGCTCTGCAGCTCCGCCCACTTCTATGAGGCACTATGATGCAATCGAATCAGTCTCGGTTGCATTGAACTATCATAAATCTGGTTGCTCAGTGTTCACCAGCCGAGTAATGAGTATCAAGAGACAATTAGTTTGAAATTAGGGCTGTTGATTCAACACATTAATTCAGTGTGATTTAAGTATAGAAAAAATAACACGTTAAAAAAATTAACGCAGTTAATCATGTCCTGGCACCGTAATAAAAAATATTCCTACTACTGGAACAATTCAAGCTTGAAGTACCACCTGATTTCAGCAGGGGGCAGTTAGTGAAACTCTAGCAGTAAATGCAACACACAGCTGTGCAAGAGAAAAACAAAGCACAGCTTGTTCACACTAGTGATGGGAAGATCGGATCATTTTACTGACTTGGATCTTTGAGTCAAAATGAACAAATCTTCATTCAAGTCATTTCGTTCATTTGAGCATAATTAAATTAAAATGTTACATTTTCAGTAGCTAAATACATGCGTATACAGCTGTCACATGAACGACTCGGACCAGGTTGAAAGGTGAATTAATAATTTCAGTCCTGTACAGCGCCTATGCAGTTTTCACATAACAAACGAACTGTGGTTGCGTAATGCACATGCTTAGCCAACACAAAATGAACAAATTATTCTCTGAGACTACTCGTTCTTCTGAGTCACATAAAAGATTCATTCAAAATGAATGAATCGTTCATGAATGACCCATCACTAGTTCACACTAGCGAGTAACGATCAACAGCTCAAGATGAGACACGGGCTAAGTTCGGATTTGCATACTACCATACTACTCATACTATTTCTGCCATAGACACATATGGCAGAAGTAGTATCCGAACTCAGCCACGTTTATGCATTCAAAACACAGCTGGATGGAGCACAGTTCTGAATGCAGGGATCTCGAAATGTGTTTTTCATGTTTCAAACTACATTTAACTTGACACAGCGACTTAAAAACTCTTGTGTTTATGACATTACCCAACCAAAGTGAGGTCTATGCTCCAAAAGCGTACTTCTGATGCATGTGTGCATTGATGTGTCCTTAGAAAAGCCCTTTAAATCTCTCTCAGACAGACTGATGAATTATGCAAAATGGATTGCTGTGGACTGTAGGCCAGTGATAGGCTTATGTTCAATAATATGGAAATAAACATTAAATTGCCTTCTAAAGCCACTTTTCGTCTTATCAATGCTTTACTCATCTGCCACCATAATGCATTTTAATTATTATGTTAATAATATTACATTTTAATGATTTAATTACAATTATTGAATCATATATTGTATAATAGTTTTTTATTTTTAGCTGTTAACTCTGTGGACAAGAACATAAAATACAAGACTATAATACAGTAAATCATATTCTACAGTGTAACATTCACTAATATCTTGTTTTGGAGAAGCAGGTGGATGAAAAAGAAAAATGCATATGGTTATCAGTAATCTCACAGTCAGGGAGATGAACTGGGTGAATCCAGGTATTTGTGACTTTCTGTAGCGTGTTGTTCTGGACACAATTGTTTATTTTTCTGCTTTTGTTTCTTTCACGGTAAAGACCGTTCATCCCAGACCTCATCATAACAGACATAAAACTTGTGAATGTGCATTGAGTGATCTAAAGTATGAGAATTTAACGGTAAGTGTTCTTCACCTCCAAATCACTAAAATGTATTAAAGGGATAATTCACCCAAAAATGACAATTCTGATATCGTTTACTCGCCCTTATGTTGTTTCAAAACCACATGACTTTCATTCTGTTTGGCAGAATGTTCTTTGTCTTAGTAACCATTCACTTTCATTGCATCTTACAATGCAAGCGAATGGTGACTGAGACTGCCATCTCATTTTTGTGTTCCACTGAAGACAGTTTTGAGTAAAATCTCTTTAAATGCTTTTAAATATCATCCAATAGACATTTGATGGTTTGATAAAGTAATCATCTGATTCTATATTTCCTCACTTTCTTTCATTTATAAAGACTGCTCAGCATGGCTCTAATAATTGTAATATTAAACCCAGCACGAGTGTGTATGAGAATATTACAGTGAGTATCAGAACTCATCTCACAGGTACAATTCAATACCAAAATATAGTTCATTCTTTAAAATAAAAGAACTTGAGACATTTTATACCAGCTGGCAATATTATTTATTAATGTATATTTGCTTATGCAATATGTTTTGTTCTCTGTCTTATCCAGCCTGTCAATGAAACATTAACACAAATATATTTGACAGCTCTTTTGCATCTCTGTGTGGGTGGAGCCCTGGATAATTGACAGTGTCATGATGATGCAATGATTATTTTATTAAAACGTTAAGGAAAATGGAGGAGGAGTCATGAACATATTGTAATATTTGAGGTGTGTTTTTCCTATGCGTTGTACGATGTACTTTGTTTCATTTTAAGTTTTTCACCTTAACTCACATTATTGTCTATGTTTTTCCAAGTTTTTGGTTCATGTTTGATAATGAGTGCCGACATTAAAATTGATTAATCAAACAACAATAATAAAACAGTTTTATAAAAAATACTTTAGAAGGTGTCACTGTGTACAATTACACATGTAATATTTACATTCATTCAGTCATTCTATAAATGCTGCTCTAGTGAAAGAATGACGTCTAATGGCTGACATGAGAATTTTTAATTTAACTCACAAGCCTCTCATCAACTCACATAGGAAAAGAGGAAGAGGAACTATAAATGTGAAGCAAACAAGTGTGCTTTGCAAATTAGATCTTCTCAAACTCACTAAATAAAGTTCAAGACAATCTGCAGAAACAATCTTAACATGACTTTAAGGATGCCATGTCTAGTAATAATCATTTCTAGAAATGAAGAACTCCACTATATGAAACTAAATCACACACTTTGGTAATTCTTTGCATATTTGTTTTTGTATGTCTTGTTCTCCTTTCATTTCGTCTCTCTGTCTGAAGTATTCTTCAGCACTGGTTGATGATGTTTTATTTGTCTTGTTGATTTAAAAATGAGTCATTTTCTAAGATTATGTTCCTAATGATAAAACTGTGTTGTTTGATTTTAATAATACTAAACTGTTCCCTTGATGCAGTGAGAGAGGGTGAAAGTATTTTGAAAAGGGGAAGAAATTGATTTCATCAACATGAGAAAATGCCTTGATGTTTCAGATCTCTGTGTTGCTTCTGTTCTCAATGTACAGTACATAATTTCATCTCTGACAGCTGAGAGACTCGTTGAAACACGGTAAGTTCACATTTCTGTTTTTTGTTCATAAAGTAACATACAGTACATACAGTAATATATAAACAAGCCTCATTCTTGTTATCATAATGCATATCATTACTGTTATGCATATTACTACAAATTAGCCATGAAAGTAGCCGAGAATCGGCAGCTGCAGTCAGGGGAAGAGTGAAAAAAGTGCTGTCATGTCGGATAATTCTCACATTTCTTAGTGGATCTGCCAAAAATGAAATCAAATGCAGATATCACATTATTCACGTTCATGTGCTTTGTTACTAATAAAGTGGATGGAATTTAAATTCTGTAGCTTTTACATTAAAATAAATATGATGAGCAAGACAACCAGTGAACCTGATATTTCATTTGCCCCAAAAGACGTGTCTTTCCACCCATTTTAGTGTAATAAAGACACATATTTTAGATATTTTTACTAATATTATAGCAATCATATATTTCTGGCAGGGATGACACTGTCAGAGTGTTTGGAAAATTCACACATAATCTTTACACATAAAAACATGATATTAGAATTTAAAAAGTCAAACATTTTAGAAGAGAGCAAAACAACAAACATCACGGTTGTTTAAGTCAATGAGCATTAAGCTGTCATCAGCAAGCCGTTTCCCGTCATGCTTCCAGTCGGGCACAGCTACACTCTTAAAATGAATGTGTTAAAAAGAACAACGTTTATTTCTTAACACATCTGTGTGTCTAGTTAAGAACAAAATATTTTGTGTTACTCTTAACTCAACCAGTGTGTTATCCTTTATAACACAGACAGAGTGTTAATATAGTTAACACATTCATGTGTTATAATTACACAGTTTGTGTAAGAGTTGTGCAAATTTTCTAACAAATATTACAAAAATGAATAAAACAACAACATTGAATTAATTCCATTCATTTTATTAAAAGTAGAAATTTTATATTGCAAAATATTACTCAGTATTTCCTGAAACACATTCTTTCCAATTTTCATAAAAGTACACATTTAAACAAGTTTGTATATTGGATTTACATACAACATGTCTCTACAAGAAAACAATATTTTATATGGCAAAATATTATTGTCACTAGAATGTACAGTATTCTTTGAAATATTCATATAAAGTAAATTAAGTGAAACGTTCATAAAGAATTGAAACAAGTTTGTATCTTGGATTTACAAGCAACTTTTCTTTAAAAGAAAGTGTAGTGTAGTGGTCTAACATCAACAGCATCTTTTACATGAATCATGTTGTATTAATTTATTCTTTCAACTGCAAATGCATACAAGTGAGGGTGAAAATACAACTGTGACAAAATTCTAACAAAACTAGAACAACTTCCTTTTCACATTCAGGAATTATGTGTAAAACTTCCCAAAAGTGGTGTTCTCCTCTAAAATCACAGTTTAGAGCAAGCACACGACCATTTTCATAAGTCTGACCAAACATACTAACAGAGTGAGCTACATTAACAGTGTTACATGCATCAATATCATAGTCAAAGGCTTTCATATTTTCAACAAACTCAACACTTTTCTCCAAAGATCCAACCATGACTGGAAACATGTATAAGTGGACTGCACAATGTCCAGTGAAACATAGTCTGAACCTGATTCTCATTGGCCATAGAAATATTTATAAAATTACACACAGCATGAGCTTGTCTTTTCAATGGCCCATGCTTTCCCTCGAATCTCTTGCACCACAATTTAGATAGTGAACCAAACTGTATCATCATGTGCCAGTACTGAGTGATCTGTTTGGATAAAGGCTCTTGAATAAGTAATGGCGATCAATGACTAACTGCTTTAAAAAAATAAAAATAAAAATAAACCAGCTAGTCCCTTGGTTACAACTGCAAATAATATACAAATTTCTTGGAGGACAATGAACAATTTCCAGTGACAATTACCTTCACTTACTAAATGTCCAATCAGGAAATTAAAAAAAGACACCACATCTGACTGGCATTTTGCTTTATGGGGTTCTCAGATGTTTCTAAATTATGAATGGCAC
Organism: Myxocyprinus asiaticus; assembly: GCF_019703515.2. NCBI lineage: Eukaryota > Metazoa > Chordata > Actinopteri > Cypriniformes > Catostomidae > Myxocyprinus > Myxocyprinus asiaticus. Next base: position 37,640,375 of record NC_059385.1, read on the forward strand.
TAGGTTTTTTTTTCTTTTTTTTTCCGTGTTTTCCAATCCATAGTCAAAGCCTACCATTCGGTCATTCAGCTGGTCTATAGTAAAAAAGATTATCTTCATAGATGAAATGTTGTAACATTAGTTTAATCTCAAGTGGAGCCACGCCCTCTAAAATGTCATAGATAATGTCTACACAGACATCTTCAGTAATATGAAAGTAATTGAGAGAGTTAAGACTGGAATCTGCTTTAATGCCTGTTAAAGCAGGATTGTTAAGCATGACATGGTCTTTGTAATTTACTCTGTTGTGCAACTCTAGACGATCGTTATCAAATACACACTGCGCATCTTGTTTGTCAATCAAACAGTAATGACAGAATTTTTAGCTGCAAAGCTCTCTTTAGCTGAAGAGTTGAATCTAGCAGGAATGTCCTAATGGATTTGTTGTTTCAAAATTATCAAAATAAAGTTGAATCTGAAACCGTTGGGATATCTGCTGTAAAATTTGTGATTTTTGAAGTGTGATCCATCATAATAATCCCACATTTTACAGTCACTTTCAGTTGATTGCACAAAGAGCTTCTGCATTTTTTCATTTTCAAATAGAAACTTAAGAGTGTTAATAATAGATATGTATTGACATGTATCTGCCATTAACACTTGAGTCAACTCTTTTGTACACATGATGCTTCTTTGCACATCATTCAAGGTACAATTTGAGGAGGAGTTCATTTTTGCAACAAATGCAGCCATACAGCTTTGGTAGTCAGAAGTAATTAAAATCCTTGAACTGTTTAAATTAGTCTCTGGAGTATCAACAGCAGTAGAGCAAGATGGTAGTGAAAAGTTCTCTGATGCGTCAGTATCTGTGTCTTATTCAAAATGTATTGGGTTTTGAACCTGAGCATATTCTCTATTGAGATGCTTAGCATAAGAATTGAAATTATGACATGTTCATTGGCTGTGGTTTTGACTGCAAACAATTGTACAAACTCAATTCATTTTGAACAGCTTGTCAATGGCACATGTTAGATTGTTATCCTCAAGCTGAATGGTGATTTTGTTGTTCTCTACCACAACAATGTCTTGCACTGTAGTACTGGGGGTTCCTAAACAGACAAGATGGGGTTGATGGTTTTCCGCCATTCTTTGAGGAGAATTATCCAGGAGGCTGGAAATGCTGGTTCCAGTCTGTAAAAATACAATGAAAATACTATTTTAAATCCTGGATGGTTTCTAAATTCTTGTGCATTTATTTAAACTTTAGGCCAGATATTTTTTTTTTTGTTGTTGTTTTTTTTTTGTTTTTTTTTTTGCATTTGAGTTCATAAAAGAAAACATGTAAAAGCAGTTTATGATTGTTTTCAGACCTGGAGCTTCAATAGCCTAGTTCCCATCCACTTTTCGAGCTATTTTGTTATCGACAAAGTGAAAATGCATAAAAATAAAGGTTTGGGAAATTTGCCGTCTTCTGCCTGTTTCCATTCAAATGGCCTTTTTTAGATAAAAATGGTGTGAGTGATGACGTCATGCCTAAAAAAAACACTTTGTCGCATAAGTTTTGCTTTATCGCAAACAAAATCTGCCCTTAAGTTGTTTCCATACAAAAATGTGTGTTTATTGGTAATTGTGTACCTTTCGCCTCCCAGATGTCCCTATTTTTTTTTCCTCCAAAGTTTTGGTAAAATGGGGAGAGTACTGAGACAATTCATTGAAATTAACCAGCTTACTGTCATTTTAATTTAACAAATAAATACAATCAAAAGACAGAATTGCAATCAAAAGGGAGCAGTTGCCCTCCTGATAGGACTGTAATATTGGTCCTGATGTTGTGCCTATCGCAGATTGCCACCAGTTCCGACCCGAAAGCAAATCGTCATTGCACTGTTCAAGCTGGCAACCTGCACCAAGTAGTGGGGGAAACTTTCAGTCTTAGAATAAGGACCATCCATCGATGTGTATAAGCTATTAAACAAAAGTTGATGCAGTGTAATTTCAAGGTTTACATATATGATACATTCCTGATATTCAATAGGCTATTTTGAACAATCATCTAATCTAAAGCATTGCCATCACAATTGCATTATGTCCTGCCTGCATATTTGCCCAGCAACTTTTAACAACCAACTGAACTTGATTATCATCTAAAATAAATTTTAGCGTCATAATGCAATTTACATTTTGTGAAGAAGCTCAGCAAATGCGATCCGAGGTAAAGAATAATATTTAAAAGTTTTAAAATGTTCAAAAGCTTGTTTTCTGAAAGTGAACTCAGCATTGGAAAAATAGTTCTGATTGTTTATAATCTTGAAAAAAGTGTAGAACATTCTGAGAATGTCATTCAGCTGACTTTTTTCATCTACAGAACAGGGTAAGGCTAAGTTTAAGTTTGTGTAAAGAAAAGGCATATATAGGTGGAGTCGCGTGGTGCCATGTGAGGTTTGGATGTGTGAATGGCGAGCTCTGCGCAGTTTGCTAGTTTTAACACTATTATTGTCATAAACTGGTGAGATTTGATACACTCTGTTCCTTAACTGTTCTAGGAGGACAATGTGTCAAAGAATTCAAAATCTTCAGGCTCTGGAGAAATTAAAAGACACTTATGTGCTCAAGCTGATGCCCCTGACAAGACTGCGGACCAGGGAGCAGATTTGTCCGGTGAAGTGCAGGAAATTTGGCGAGAATTGTTGAAGCTGTCGGCAATGCTGACGAAGTTTGTTGCTGACTCGGAGGATCTTGCTGTAATATGTCAATCGATCACTGCCATGAGATGAAATTCACTCTGAGGTGGTTACAAGAGTGGGGGACATCGAGAAACGGATCGATTATCTGGAGTCATCGGAGAGGGAATTAGCTGCTAATCCGCTAGCAACCAAGGCAGATTTGGAGCGCATCTGGGACATGCTGGAGGATCTTTCTGAGTCTGCTTGACATAGCAGGCCATAAGCTGGAAATCGAGCAAGCTCACAAGGTTCTGGCTCAGCGATCCGCTGAGGGAGACAAGCCTCGATCAATTCTGGCAAAATTTCTGAGATCATCTGATAAAGATCTTGTGTTACGCGAGGCAAGGTGTAAAGGAAGGCTTTCTTTACTCCTTAGGAAAACTGTAGCCATACAATCTCCATCTCGCTGGACGAGTTGAGATTACTCTGTGTTCAACCGAACACTCTAACGGATCCGAAGGAGACCGCCGAGCAATTCGCATCTTCATCCGTTGGCCTACAGAAGTGAAGAGATTAAAGATTTCTCTTCCATCTTCAATCAAGTCGACATTTCTGAGTTCTCTGCCAGCCCGCCGAGAATCAACAGCCGTACTGCCCTCTGAGAATCAACAGCCGTACCGCCCACCGACAGCGCGAGGAAACGGCCTCCCGTCATCACACGAGCCTCAAGGAACCGGGTCAAAGTTAAAGGACGGAGGAAAACACATTCTACCTGTATCCTCATGCGATTCAAGTAAGAGGTTACGTCTGGGCAGAGATAGAATATTATAGCGTGTTATTCTTGTGTTTCAAGGTTTTTGCTTGTACAGTTTACGGACCGCCATGTCCGCTCATTATTAATACTCAGGGTATTAATTATCACGAATTTGTTTTGCTGTATTGTGGTCCAACCAAATTGGATTGTTGTGCATTTTCGCCATTGCGGGTGAGACAGAAACTGAGTTCATCCATTAGAGTCAAATAACGCAGGACTTTTACGAGCCCCGCTCGTAAAACCACGTCTCTGAGTGACGAACACGGCTGCTTTATCTCCAGCTATCGCGAAATCAGCTTTCGGGCTGTCACTTAATAATCTCTCTCTCTCTCTCTCTCTCTCTCTCACTAACCACACTGACACACACACACACACTGTCACACACACACCTTATGTGTTATAGGATTATTTTATTTCCATATCTAATCATATCATTGTTTAGTTTGTAGTTGTAAGTCGGAAGTTTATTGACTGCATTGTATTAATTATTAATTGATATTACTGCATAAATAAACTTTGTTTATATTACAAAGAGAAGTGTTTTGGTTTGTTTTGCATACGCCTGTGTCACGCTGATGGGATGTCAGTGCTCGGATTCAAACCTTCATTCATTGTTTTTTTTTTCCCGAAAATCGATATTCTTCGGATGTCGATTTTCCTAAGAAAACAATCTAATATTGAGATTATTGTTTTAATATTCGGTTATTAGTCCCTGATTTCAGGGTGGTGCCCCGTCAATGTTAATCCTTATTAATATTCTATTGATTTTTGATAATTGATCATTATCTTTGATTGAATTTGAATGTTCAATAAGCTAGTGTTAATTTTAATTATTGTTTCATCGACGTTAACAATTAACGATTATCTTTGATAACTGTTGATTTAAAGGATTAAAAAAAGCTAACATTGATTCTCATCAATGTTCTATTGATTTTAATAATTAATAATTATCTTTGATAATTATTAATTATTGCTAATGACCAAACTTGCTCCTAAACGTAACACACTACATTTACTGGAGTCCCATATGAGGTTAATGAGTTAGATCCAATTAATTAATTTAAATATTGATTAATAACTACAGAAATAATTATTAATTATTTCTGATAGTAACACTGATCTAAACAACCAGTAAAGCCCTACAATAGTTTAGTTTTTGACACACAATTTATTTTTTCTCATATGTGAAAATGTCAAATGTTGATATGAGTGGATTGCCTCTCTCCACATGGAATGTGAATGGGTTGGGGCACCCCATAAAAAGAAGGAAGGTTATTTCTCTTCTTAAGCTTAAGAAATATGATATAATGTTTCTTCAAGAAACACATCTTTCCCCACAGGAAGCTGAAAAATTTGAGAAGATATGGGGTGGACAAGTTTTCTTTAATGCTGGCTCAAGTAAGAGCAGAGGAGTCTTACCCTGATAAGTAAACATCTACAATTCAAATGTCTCAAACAATGTAAAGATTAATTAGGAAGAGTAATTATTGTTTTAGCAGAAATTCAGGGGCAAAGTCTTGTTGTGGCAAATATCTATGCACCTAACCTTGATGATCAGGGCTTTTTTATAGATCTTGAAGGGTTGTTGCAAGCCGCTGGCACCCCTCACGATATAATATTGGGAGGAGACTTTAATCTTTTGATGGACTCAATCCATGATCATAGTAAAGCAAAAGTGTGCAAGCCCCCTAGAGCAACATTAAAGCTTCACAGGATGTGTAAAAATCTTGGTCTTACAAATATTTGGAGACTTTTGAACCCATCTGGTAGGGACTATACATTGTTTTCAACAGTCCATAAGATTTATTCTAGAAATATATATATATATAAATCTAAGTCCCTCATTTCATTTGTTGTTGATTGCTCAATTGGAAACATCTTAGTCTCAGATCACGCCCTGGTGAGTTTAGAGGTGTTGCCACATACGGAGAAAAATAAATCATACAATTGGCGCTTTAATGCATCCCTTTTGCAAAATCCTAAATTTAAAAAAATGTTAAAGGCTGAAATCGATGTTTACATGGAGACTAACTGGTCCTCAGTATCATCTGTGGGCGTGGCTTGGGAGGCACTTAAGGTGGTTCTTAGGGGTCGGGTCAAACAGAATGCCTCATTCATCAAAAAATCCAAAGCACGAGAACTCGTGGAGTTGGAAGGGAATATTAAAAGTGCTGAGGCAGAGCTGAATCGCCGAATGTTGTCTGACGGCCTCAGAGAATTGACCCGATTGAAATACAGATATAATACTATCTTGTCACGGAAGATGGAGTTTTGGCTATTCAGGGCAAGACAGTTATACTTTGAGTCAGGGGACAAAGCAGGGAAGCTTTTGGCAAGAAATATAAAGCAGAGAGTGTCTCTTTCTATCATTCCCTCAGTGAAATCTGCTTGTGGTGAAATATTTACCTAAGCCATTGATATTAATAATGCTTTAAAAACATTATATCTTGATCTTTATAGTTCCACGTCTTTGTCTAATGATGAAGATATCAGAAACTTTGTGGAACCATTAGAACTCCCTAAACTGACGACTGAGCAAAATAATTCTCTTGATTCTGAGATAAACTTGGAGGAGCTTGGTGAGGTAATTATGGCCTTGCCTATATGCATGGCTCCATGGCCAGACAGCTTTGTCACTGAATTTTTAGATCTTATGCTACAAACTGGCTCCACATTTGTGAGAAGTTTATACGGAATCATTAAAGAATGGAAAGCTTCTACCAACCATGACACAAGCCCGGATATGTCTGATTCTTGAAAAGGACAAAAATCCAAGCGAGTGTAAGAGTTACCATCCAATTTTCCTGATCCAGCTAGATGTAAAAATATTGTCAAATATTTTGGCTAACCGATTAAGTTATGACATCTCTTATACATACAGATCAGATGGGGTTTATTCGGGGCCGAACTCTTCTGATAACATTCATCAATATCATGTGGTCAGTGGCAAATGATCAGACTCTGGGCTCTGCCATCTTACTTTACGCCGAAAAGGCATTTGTTATGCTAGTATGGGATTATCTTTTTAAGATTTTGGAAATATACGGGTTCGGGAATACTTTTATTGGATGGATTAAGTCACATTATAGACACCCGATAGTGGCGGTACAAACAAATGGATTCATTTCAGATTATTTTACTCTGGATAGGGGCACCCTGCAGGTTGCCCTCTTTCCCCATTATTGTTCTGTCTTGCCCTGGAATCATTAGCAGCCGCGATAAGAAAGGAAGATGATTTTCCAGGAGTGGTGGCAGGAGGTAGGGCACATAAGCTTTTGCTTTAAGCAGATGATATTTTATTATTCGTCTCCAACCCCACTAGATCTATGCCTTGCCTCCACAGAATTATTCATTCCTTTTCTAAGTTCTCGGGATACAGAGTTAACTGGTCTAAATCCAAAGCTTTGGCTGTGACAGCGTACTGCCCAGTAACGGCTTTTCAGCCGGGCGCCTTTCAGTGGCCCAAACAGAGCATTGAGTATTTGGGTATTTTATTCCCAGCAAATTTGTGTGATTTAGTTTGTGTTAATTTTGACCCTTTAATAAAAAGGTGTTCAAGCGATGTGGGAAGGAGGGCTTCATTACATTTATCGATGATTGGGAAGGTTAATGTTATTAAAATGAAATGTATTCCAAAATTCAACTACCTGCTACAGTCTCTCACTATAGATGTCCCCCTCTTTTATTTCAAGCAATTTGATAGCATAGCGAAGTCTTTCATTTGGAATGGTAAACGTCCCAGATTACATTTCAGTAAGCTGCATATGCTGACAAAGGTGGGCTAGGCCTACCCAAGATTTTGTTTTATTATTATGCATTCGGTCTCAGACATTTGGCTCATTGGTCGCTTCCACCTGAGAGAGTCCCTCTCTGGTTTTGTATTTAACAGGAAGTTCTTGCCCCTATTTCGCCATTGCAAAGCCTTTCTATCAAACTTACCGTAGAAGTTAAATTAGACCCTGTTATCTCACATTTGCACTCGGTATGGACAAAAGTGTCCAGAGTGTTTAATTCTGACATTTATTTAAATGTTGCCTTGAGCATATAGCTGAACCCAAAACTATGTATTAATAAGTCCCCTTTCTGCTGGTCAGAGTGGATTGTGAGGGGGGTTGCTACACTTGGTGACCTATATGAGAGTGGAGTGTTGAGATCCTTTGAAAATTTGGTTCAACATTTTGGGATTCCCAGATCTCAGTTTTTTAGGTATTTACAATTGCGCCACCTGCTCTGTACTATTTTTGGGAGTAGCATTCACCCCCCTAAAGCGGCAGACACTCTGTCTGGGGGACGGAGCTTTAACTTCTATCAAAAGATTATGGGAGAAAGATTTAAACTTGGTATTGGAGGAGAGAGTGTGGGAGAGGAGTTAAAAAAACGTCAAGTCTGTATCTAAAGATGGGGGTTAAGCATTGATTCTGTTTGTTTATGTTTTGCTTTTCTTTGTTTAATATATGAATCAATAATAATAAAAAAAAAAAATAATCACAAAAAAGAAAAGGCATACATAGGTCTAAATATATATATATTGTTTGGTAATTAATTATTTTATTTAATTATGTATTCATTTGGTGGGCTAATTTATTTTATTTAATACAGGGAATTTTGCCGGCATTTTTTCAAAAGTAAGCTAAACAATAATTGTATAGAACTGGGCTATATGTTAGTGTTCCAAATACGCACACTGATGCTTTTCTCCTAGTATTGTGTATTTCTATTTAATTTAAAACATCTTTGTGCATAGAAATTTTGTTTTTTTTTATTTATTTATTTTTCATTATGGGCTAATTCCATGACTGCCGTCTATTATTTTGAATGGTGTGGAAAAGCATTTTTTGCGTTAATGGCAATTTTCTCGACAAAAAGTGTTTCCAAACCAGTTTTTCATGACATTTGAAGTATCGACATAGAGTTTATGCGCTAGAGTTAAATGGAAAAATATTATGTCGACACTTTAGCGATAATTTGCGTTTCCATCAGTTTTATTTAGATGCGCTAAAACTTTTTTTGGCAAAAAATCCTTGGATGGAAACTTAGTTATTGATTTGCTCTGAAACAGGGACTAAAATTGTTTCAGTGATGAATTTGTCTTGGTTTGGTTTGCTTTCACATGACAATACTTCCAAATGGACCAAAACTAAATAAAAGTTTAACAGTAAATAAAAGTCACATGTGACCAAGCTGTCCCCTCATTGGTCACAATGTTTATGTGATTTAGCTCATTCATTGATATTCTAGTTAAAATTATATACTTGTAAAAAAAATTGTCAACCACTACAAATGTTTGAGTATTGTTTATGTAACTGTTATACAAAGTGTCACCACATTGTACAGTATGTGCATTCCAGTAAGAGTTTAGATTGAAAATCATTTTCCATTACTTACATCAGTGTTTCCCAATCCTGGTCCTGGAGTACGCTCAACACTGCACATTTTGGATGTCTCTCTCATTTGAGACACCCAGTTCAGAACATGGAGCCTCTACTAACAGGCTGATGAATTAAATCAGGTGTGTTAAGAGACACATCCAAAATATGTAGTGTTGGGATACTTCAGGACTAGGATTGGGAAATACTGACTTAGATGGACAGGAGTTGTAAAATTTATGACATGGTTACTTTTATTCTTCATTTATTGCTTTTGTGTTATTTCTGCATTGAAAAATGCATATTCTTGTAGTCTCAGAGCTTTCTCTCTCTCCCTTTCTCACATGCACGCCCACACATACACATACACATGCGGCTATCCATATGAGGACTCTCCATTGACATAATGATTTTTATACTGTATAAACTATAGATTCTATCCCCTAACCCTAATCCTACCCCTAAACCTAACACTCACAAAAAACTTTCTGCCTTTTTACATCTTCAAAAAATCATTGTTTAGTATGTTTGTTTTAAACAATTTAAATTATGGGGACACTAGAAATGTCCTCATAAACCACATTTATTTATTTATTATTATTTATTTATTTTTCTCCCCTTTTCTCCCCAATTTGGTATGCCCAATTCTCAATGCGCTCTAGGTCCTCGTGGTGGTGTAGTGACTCACCTCATTCCTAGTGGCGGAGGACGAATCTCAGTTGCCTCTGCGTCTGAGACGGTCAATCCGCGCATCTTATCATGTGGCTTGTTGAGCGTGTTTACCGTGGAGACCTAGCATGTGTGGAGGCTTCACGCTATTCTCCTCAGCATCCACGCACAACTCACCACGTGCCCCACAGAGAGCGAGAACCACATTATAGCGACCACATGGAGGTTAACCCAACGTGGCTCTACCCACCCTAGCAACCGGGCCAATTGGTTGCTTAGGAAGCCTGACTGGATTCACTCAGCATGCCCTGGATTCGAACTTGCGACTCCAGGTGTGGTTGTCAGTGTCTTTACTTTCTGAGCTACCCAGGTATAAATGTAGTATAAACTACATTTATAGCATAATACCATTGTAATTACCAGTTTGTAACCTAAAAAAAAAAGTCAAACACACACACAACAGAGAACAGAAAAGCCACGTGCAAAATAGTTATCTGTCAAAAAGATGCTACCACCTTCCTAACTGTGTTTTGATATGTCCACATTATGATGGTGAATCACAGTGACTCGCTGACCTACAGATATCTTTTCCAAAGATCCATAAGATATGTTCATGGTTTTTATAGGGGTATTGCATGGTTTGTTGAGTCTATTTATTCTCACCACAACCACACCACCCCAGAGTTCCTATGAAATACTGTAGGTCTGAGATCACCTCGTCCAGGAGGTCTCAGACCGATTATTTTGGTGTAGATCGGAGTGTGATTGCTATGATCTCAAATGCCTAAACAAACTGAACTAAGGGAGAAAACACACCAGGTTCCGAAAACAAATGCTTCAAACAATCCAGGTGTGAAAACACCCTAATTGTATGGAGATCAGTGGTACTGTGGCTTTTAAAGTCACACACGCACAAAGCACAAAAAAAAAAAAAAGGAGTTTAAATGTAATCAAGATGCATACCGGTTTAACTTACAAGAGGTAAGCAAGAGCTGAATTGACACTGAATTTGGCCAAGCCGTTGCCCCTTCCTTATGCAGTGGGGGACAGCAGTTGAGTAAGGGCTTGAAGTGCTTTGTAGCATGACTCTGTAGCATGACAAAACAAACACATACAAATTGGCATTTTGTTGTCAGAACATTCTATCTCCAAACCTGCCTTCAGATTATTACTAAAACGAATGGTGTCCATTAAAAGTAAAGCAACATCTAGACAGACTGATTAAAGTACCTTACCGTCACTTTAATTAGCAATTGAAATCATAGTAGAATCATTCATTGCAGACAATTTCAGCAACTTTGGAATAATATTTCCTTCCCATTTTCGAAGAAAGAGGTCAGCCTTCGCAGGAAACATTTTCCTAAACTCAGTGTCAATCTACAATAGAAGATGGAACAGTAGCTATAACAATAGTGTTTCAAGGCTCAATACATCCATAAATTATCTTCCTTAAGTTTACACCATCTTAACATCAGAGGGCCACTGTGAATATAGATTTTGAATTCAACCACGCATCAGCACACTTAAATCAATTAAGTGGTGTAAACTTACACCCATTGCTCTTTGCTGATAAGACTGATTAAACCTTGCCAGAGGAACATGCAAAACACTAGATGTCCTTACCAAGTATGGCATGTCTACAAAGTGAGGGTATTGTTCCAAAATCTCTTTCAATGTTGGGGGCTTGTTTGTAATCCATAACCTGCGACTGTAGTAAGTTTTCTTCATACCAACTTTGATGGTAGTCAGGTTTTATGGAGATAGTCGCATCCTTTTGATCACAGTAGCCCACTCCTGGGTAGACTCCTCCTCTCTTTCAGCAGGCAATTCCAAAGTAATAGAAACACCAGAGGAATCACTTCTCCGGGCATGTTTGCGCTGATAGCGACACTGGTTGTCATGAAGTTTCCTCCGTAGATTTCTGAGTTTAATCTCAATAAATCCACTGTGGGACACAGGGTCATAAAAATGCTCCTGGGTCACAGTAAAAATATCACAATTGCAACTGTTTGAACCCATAACGTGTGACATGAAAACCAGCAGAATCCATGTACTTTTGATATGATTCTAACCGATGAATCAATTACAAACTAGGGATGTGCACAGATAGTTGTCATTCGGTTAACCATTCAACAAGCCACTATTTAAATATCGAAATCACTATTTGGTTATTCTACACATGCAATACAGGTCTGCAACCTGACCCAGTCACTTCAGATTTCTGAAAAAACATCAGGTTTTCCATCTAGATGTCTGTGTTTTTTTTTTCTATCATGGATACGTTATACTGACACACACTGAACTGACATATTTGACTGTTGCATCTCACTTTTTTCTTTCAGCACCTCAGAACGGTAGCACACGCAGAATCGTGACATTTTTAAACAGAGTAAAAGTCTTTTAATATAATAAACACATCTTGAAACACCGCCGTTGTTTCATTCGGTGTGCTGGGTTGTAAAGAAGAGGACTTTATATGACTGCTACACCATTTCAAAAGAAAAATATATAACTGCACACTCTCTTACAAGTTTATTTTATTACCAACGTTTCAGCAACAAGCCTTTATCAAGGTACAATTTCCTCACAATGGAGAGCACTATAGATTGAGTCAGTCATTACACATAGGTGAAAGCAGTGACGTTACAATGGATGTTTAGTAATTAGCTAATAAGACTGTCTCAACCAATTAAGACAATTGAGATGTCACAGTCCGGTCACCTTGTCAGGTTTAGGTTCTACCTGATGGGACCGTGGCAGTATCAGCCTGCCTTTGTGTTTTGTGTTCCCCCTTAGTGTGAGTGCATGGGTATGGTTGTTTGGACTGCCGTGCGCACGTCACTGCCGTGTGCTCTCCGGTGATGTCATGATTCTGTCAACCAGTCAGGTTGGGCTTTGTCTGACGAGGACCATAACATCATCATCCCATCTGTCTTCTGTGGGTGCACAGGTCTGGTGGTGGGTTATCTCTGTGCGTGATTTGCCGCCGCGTGCCCTCCGGTGATGTCACGGTCATGGCACCTTGCTAGGTTGTGTGTGTGCCTGTGGAGGACCGTGGCATCATTGTCGCTGGCATGCTGAATCAACGTTTCCATGGTAACTCTGATTGTTTCCATTGGAACGCTGATCATTACAACCTTCAGCTGTGAGCGACACCTGCCCCGTGTTTGATTCTCTTATTTAAACCTCCACATGTGTCATGTCTGATGTTGGATCATTGTGACTGTTACTGTTTGCCATTGTGGTGTTCTATGATTCTTTCTGTTAGTGTTTGCTGTCATGTGCGTGTTAACAGTTTCTGTTATTTGTCAGTGTGGATGCATTGCGTGTTTTCTCACCTTGCAGATCATCGTCACATTTGCCAGTGTTGCACCTGTCTTTTGAAGGAGGATTCCCTGGATATGTGCCCGCATTTCAAAAGAATCACTTGCCTGGGCTTGAAACACACACACCCATCTCACAAACTCTCAACCCTTGCCTGCTTAGTGGTCTTCCTTAATAAGCTCGGACAAGCTCGCGCTGGAGTGCATTTTATAGTTTTTGATTTAATAAAGACTCATTGACTGTTTTCTTCACTCCGCCCTCTTGCAGTGAGAAGCCCAGCTGAGGCAGCACCAGGAACAGCAGCTCCGCCCAGCTTCTGATCTCGGCTCACCCTGGGACATGCCACCATCGGTTTCGGTGGCTCCCCACGCCCCTTGGCGCATCTTTCCACCAGCTCCCTTTTCACGTGAGGGATCTTGCAGCACCTTTATATCCCAGTGTGTGCTGTTCTTATCTTCACAGTCCTCTGATTTTCCCACTGAGAAGATGAAGGTGGCTTATAACATCCTGCACCTCACTGGAAGGGCTGCCGATTGGGGAATCGCCATGTGGGACAATGAACACCCGTGCTGCTCCGCATTCCTGAAATTTGGCACGGAGCTTTGTCGAGTGTTCGACCCAGTCGCGCAGCAATGTGATGATCTGATCACCACCTGGGGGAGGAGGAGAAGTCAGATGCCCATTTCCCTGCCACTGCCAATGTCCTCTGAGAACTGCCAGCACTCAGAGCCACGAAGGCTGTTCCCCTGCTGCCGCTGCCATCACTCAGAACCAAAAAGGCTGTTCACCTGCTGCTGCTGCCAGCACCCAAGGCCATGAAGGCTGTTCCCCTGCTGCCACTGCCAGCATTCAGAGCCACGAAGGCTGTTCCGCTGCTGCCGCTGCCAGCACTCAGAGCCAAAAAGGCTGTTCGCCTGCTGCCGCTGCCAGCACCCAGGGCCATGAAGGCTGTTCCCCTGCTGTCGCTGCCAGGACCAGAGCCATGAAGGCTGCTCCCCTGCTGCTGCTGCAAGCACCCAGAGCCATGAAGGCTGTTCCCCTGCTGCCGCTGCTGGCACACTTAGCCCCTCAGTCTGCTACGGCTCTGCCCCCTGAGTCTGCTATGGCTCCGCCCCTGAGAGTTTCATGGCTCCACCCCCTGAGGCACTCTCTCCTGATCCCTGTCATGCGGCCACCGCCCTGAACCCTGGCCCCTGACTAGCAGCCGCTGCCCAGTTCACTGTCCCCTCTGCCCTGTGGCCACCTCCCAGGCCTCCAGACACTGCCTCTGCCCTGTGGCCACCTCCTAGGCCTCCAGGCCATGCCCCTTTTCTCGTTCTCCCTCCCTGGTTTCCCTTCCCTTCCTTTCTTTGTTTCTTGTTCTTTGTTAAGTGTTTGTGGTGTTTGTCTTTTTTCTTTTGTTTGATGATTCCCTTAAAGGGGGGTACTGTCACAGTATCGGCCTGCCTTTGTGTTTTTTGTTCTCCCTTTGTGTGTGCTCTCCGGTGATGTCATGGTTCTGTCAACCGGTCAGGTTGGGTTTTGTCTGATGAGGACCATGACATCATTGTCCCCTGTCTGTACTGTGTTTCGTGTTTGTGCTTTGTGTGGGTGCACGGGTCTGGTGGTGGGTTATCACTGAGCACGATTTGCCACTGTGTGCCCTCCAGTGATGTCATGGTCATGGCACCTTGCCATGTTGTGTGTGTGCCTGTGGAGGACCGTGGCATCATTGTCCCTTGTCTGTTTTGTCAAAGCTTGTTTACGTTTTTCCCTTATGTGTTTCAGGTGTCGCTGGCATGCTGAATCAGTGTTTCCATGGGAACGCTGATCATTACATCCTTCAGCTATGAGCGACAACTGTCCCATGTTTGTTTCTCTTATTTAAACCAATGTCCAATGTCGGATCATTGTGACTGTTACTGTTTGCCGTTGTGGTATTCTGTGACTGTTTCTGTTAGTGCTTGCTGTTGTGTGCATGTTAACAGTGTTTCTGTTATTTGTCAATGCGGATGCATTGCATGTTAATCACCTTGCAGATCGCCGTCACCCTTGCCACTGTTGCACCTGTCTGTTGGAGGAGGATTCCTCGGATCTGTGCCCCACGTGTTGGGAGAATCACTCGCCTGAGCTTGAAACGCACACACCCATTTCACGAACTCTCATCCTTTACCCCTTTAGCGGTTTTACTTATTGAGCTCGGAGCACCTTTTTTTGTTTTTTGATTTAATAAAGACTCATTGACTGTTTTCCCTCTGCTTTTTGGGTCCTGTTTCCCCAGCGCATTCTGACAGCTGATTTGTATGTCACAAACATTACTTAATAACATTTAAAAACATGAGATACAATTAAATTCTAAAAAGCCACCACATCATATCATAAGAGAGCCCTATACACAAACCATATACACACACACACACACACACACACACACACACACACACATATATATATATATATATATATATATATATATATATACGCACATACACTCAGAGATATATACTGTATATACACACATACACACAACAATCAATTGCTTTAGAGAACTCCCAACCTTCAATTCAAGATGTGTACAAAATAGATTTAATTTTTTCATATATATATATATAAGAAAAAAACTCAATTCAAAATCAACATTCAAACCATGCAGCACCAAAGTTTTTAATCTGTGTATCCAAAAGGCTTTCATTTCAGCAAGTGCTGATCCAAATCCCCACCTCTTCTTGGTAGTGACACTTTCTCAATACCTTTATAATGAAATGATGCAACTGGATGATTATGTTCTATAAAATGTGCTGCTAATAAGATGTAAAAATATAAATTACCCATTAGCAGCACATTTTATAGACCATAATCAAATGTGAATGTATATACTGTATATTTTTATGTACAGTATATGGTTTTTGTTTAGGGCTCTCTTATGATATGATGTGGTGGCTTTTTAGAATTTCATTGTATCTCATGTTTTTAAATGTGCTTAAGTAATGTTTCTTGTTACATACAAATCAGTCTGATATCTCAATTGTCTTAACTGGTTGAGACAGTCTTATTAGTTAATTACTAAACATCCATTGTGATGTCACTGCTTTCACCTGTGGGTAATGACTGACTCAATTTATACTGCTCTCCATTGTGAGGAAATTATACCTTGATAAAGGCTTGTTGCTGAAACATTGGTAATAATATAAACGTGTAAGAGAGAGTGCAGTTATATATTTTTCTTTTTAAAGTTTTTGTCCTAACTTGCACCTCCAAACTTAAGGTGTGCATTTGCTACTGTGTCTCTCTAAATAAAACTGCTACACCATTTAACAGGATTCAAAGTTGTTTTTCACAGAGCAAAGTTTAGCGCTTGATAAACACTAAGACAGTGTTTTTTCTCTTTTGCTCTGGTGTGCATATTTACATACAATAATTAGACAAGTTCAATGTCAAAGCACCAAAGAGAGGCTATTTAACCAGAGCAGTGTAGACTCCACACACATAATATTTGCATTCGCTTAAACACAGATGTGTGAACTTGCCCAAGCAGAGCGCATATACAGGCAGTAACAATTTTATTATTTTTGTTTGACCTTAATAGTTGAGATCTCTGTGGCTTCAGTCACAGATTTAATGGGTGTCGTCTCTGCAGTACCTGTGATGCCCGACATTAAATCAAATTGATTTATTGTCGGGCATCACAGGTACTGCAAAGACGACACCATTAAATCCGTGACCGAAGCCACAGAGACCCCTTCTTATATACACTATATTGCCAAAAGTATTCGCTCATCTGCCTTTAGACGCATATGAACTTAAGTGACATCCCATTCTTAATCCATAGGGTTTAATATGACGTTGGCCCACCCTTTGCAGCTATAACAGCTTCAACTCTTCTGGGAAGGCTTTCCACAAGGTTTAGGAGTGTGTTTATGGGAATTTCTGACCATTCTTCCAGAAGCGCATTTGTGAGGTCAGACACTGATGTTGGACGAGAAGACCTGGCTCGCAGTCTTCGCTCTAATTCATCCCAAAGTTGCTCTATCGGGTTGAGGTCAGGACTCTGTGCAGGCCAGTCAAGTTCTTCCACACCAAACTCGCTCATCCATGTCTTTATGGACCTTCCTTTGTGCACTGGTGTGCAGTCATGTTGGAACAGGAAGGGGCCATCCCCAAACTGTTCCCACAAAGCTGGGAGCATGGAATTGTCCAAAATCTCTTGGTATGCTGAAGCATTCAGAATTCCTTTCACTGGAACTAAGGGGCCAAGCCCAGCTCCTGAAAAACAACCCCACACCATAATCCCCCCTCCACCAAACTTCACAGTTGGCACAATGCAGTCAGACAAGTACCGTTCTCCTGGCTACCGCCAAACCCAGACTCGTCACATGAACTTTGAAGGTCTGTAGCGATTGACTCTGCAGAAAGTTGGCGACCTCTGCGCACTATGCGCCTCAGCATCCACTGACCCCGCTCTGTCATTTTACGTGGCCTACCACTTCGTGGCTGAGTTGCTGTCATTCCCAATAGCTTCCACTTTGTTATAAATCCACTGACAGTTGACTGTGGAATATTTAGTACCACGCTGGAATTCACTGAGCTCCTGAGAGTGCCTATTCTTTCACATATGTTTGTAGAAGCAGTCTGCATACCTAGGTGCTTAATTTTTTACACCTGTGGCCATGGAAGTGACTGGAACACCTGAATATAGTGTTGGCAATATAGTGTAACTAATGATGCATCACAACACACCCAGAAGATGTATCTTAGCACACAGATATTGTATCATTTGAAGATCTATGTACAGTATTGTGCTATTTAGGCTCGCAGCTTAGTGTGCACTTTATTTGCTGCAGTTTTAAGTAGTATTTGAGGAAATTATATTGCAATAAATGTTCTTTTTTTCCTACATCCTGACAAAAAACGATTAACCATTCATGAAACCTCACGGTTAACTTAATGTTAAAAAAGGTAACCATACACATACCTATTACAAACGTCCCCACTAAACAATCTTCAATGACTATATAACTTGTTAAACAAATAACATACTACACACTATTTAAAAATCCTTCATTTTCTTCTCCCATCTTAGTCTTCAGCGAAGGGAAAAGTGTCACTATACTTTTTGCCAACTTCAATTTGTCAACTCTAGAAGGGTAACTATAAGTAATGCAAAACATGGAAAATTACTAAACCAAATATGTGTTAGTTACACAATACATCCAAATTAAACTACAACCAATTCACTTCATTTTCACTTCATTATCAGCATAAGTCTCATTGCAAGAGTAAAACTGATTATTTGTTTAAAGTATTTTGTATTCTATTCTTCACACTCAGTTATACCCTACAATTAAATTAAATTCTAAACTGTAAACTTACAATCTGCTTCACTCCACTAACCCACTGACTATTCAAGAAAAGAAGTTTTCTTGATAATCAGTCAGTATATTTGGACCTATGCTCTCAATTAATGCTCTTAGAATATCTACATCAACTGGATCATGTCGATGCTGTGAACAAAAAAAAAACACAAAGTACTCATAATCCTGAGTCCTGAGCAGCAAACACTTAACCTAAGAACATCAAGAGATACATACTATAGATGAATCTACTGTAGTTTCCTCTTATTTACTTTAGTACTTCTGCAGTCTTAGACATTAAAAGAACCATCGACTTCAAAATATTATTTGCTTTTTACTTCTCAGTTAGCAATTTTGCTTAATAATAAATATTTCACATGTCTTAAAAAGTCTTGGTTACTGATATAACCTCTGTTCCCTGATGGAGGGAACAAGATGTTGTGTCGATTTAGTGACACTACCGATTCGATCTTGAGAGCCCCAATCGCATTTGCTTAAAATAGAAAAGGCCAATGAGAATTGGCAAGTGGAATATGCATGCCACTCTCTGCCTCCGGATATACGGGTATAAAAGGAGATGGCATGCACCACTCATTCAGATTTATGCTGAGGAGCCGATAGAAAGTCCCAGCCATGTCAGCGGCCAGTTCAGCGCCGCAGCAGGAGGGACACAACGTCTCGTTCCCTCCATCAGGGAACAGAGGTTAGTAACCAGTACATTCCCTGTCTGTCACTCACTCGACGTTGTGTCGATATAGTGACACAAGGAGTTCCTATAGTAAACGGCGCAGGCGCTGAACCATGTAACAAGGCATGGAAGAGTGGACATGGACAAGCTGCTGCATGCCTCACAGTGAGTGCTCAACCACATCATGACCTTCCAGTGAGTTAGGTAAAGTGTATCCCTAGTCCCGTTAAGGGGGGAGGAGGCACTTACCCAAGTAGGCTACTGGTGGTGCCTTTCCTTATTTGCTCTTAAGCAGTTTCCCGCCAAGCACTTTCTAGAATAGCACTGGGAAGTGCTCTTCCCTCTCAAGGAAGGAGAACACTACAGAGACCATATCCTACCGGAGGGAGGTTAACATGTGGAGAATACTTCACATGGACTTACCAATGGGGAAGTTCACATATGGAATGATACCACCAGAGGACCCTATATACAGAGAGGGTACGCAGCCACAGTGGCCGAGGCAGAGAAAGCTCTGGCAAGGGGAAACACAGAGTTCACCTGAGGGGAAACCGAACAGTGGAAACTCATCATACGGGATTACCAAGGGGGAACCACCACGCATGAAGCACTGAGCCAGAGCACACAGGCTCACATGAAAAGGGGCATACAACGAGTATTGGGCCTGGTGTCATTACTCCTCCACTGAGATTGTCACCGAACACTGCTTAAGAATTAAAGAAGCATCTGGGGTCCACCGGAAATGGGGAACTGTTGTAGACAAAAAAAGTGAACATTATCACCTTTGAAAAAAACTGAAAGGCACAATGCAAGCGGTACACCATTCCAGCCGCCTGGTCTACCTGCTGTTACCGCATAACACTCGGGTCGAAACCGGGTCTATGCATTATAAAACCTCGCAAAGGTATTGGGTGTAGCCCAACCCGCAGCTCTGCATATGTCTACTAGAGAGGCCCCCCTTGCCAGTGCCCAGGAGGACTCAACACCTCTTGTGGAGTGCGCCCAGACTCCCAAGGGGCACGGCAAGTCCTGAGATTGGTATGCGAGAGAAATGGCATCCACAATCCAATGGGCTAGCCTCTGCTTGGAGACAGCTTTCCCCTTCTGCTGTCCTCCAAAACAGACAAAGAGCTGCTCCGAGCGTCTAAAGCTCTGCGTGCAGTCCAGATAGATTCGCAGGGTGCAAACTGGACACAGCAATGACAAGGCTGGGTCTTCCTCCTCTGAAGGGAGTGCTTGCAGTTTCACCTGATCCTGAAAAGGAGTGGTGGGAACTTTGGGCACGTAAATGGGCCAGGGTCTCAAGATAACGTGAGAGTGTGCCGGCCCGAAATCCAGGCATTTGCTGGTAACAGAGAGTGCCTGCAGGTCCCCCACCCTCTTGATGGAAGTGAGCGCCACCAGGAGGGCCATCTTCAGAGACAAAGTGCTGAGCTCGGCCTGCTCCAGGGGCTCAAAGGGGGCTCTCTGTAGGGCAGGTAGGACCACAGAGAGATCCCAAGAGGGAATCAGGTGCAGTTTAGAAGGATTCAACCTCCTCATGCCCTTGAGGAACATGTTGATCATGCCGCGCTGTCGTGAGGGTCTCCTGTCCAGTGTATCATGGTAAGCTGCTTTGGCAGCCACGTACACTTTCAGGGTGAGGGAGACAACCATCTCTCCAGCCCTTCCTGAAGGAAAAACAGCACAGGCCCAAAGGTGCATCTCTGTGGGTCTTCCCCACGGAAAGAACGCCAGTTTGTGAAGAGACGCCACTTTAAGGCATACAGCTGCCTCATAGAATACACTGAGTGATCGTGCTTACCACCGCTGATGGAAGACCCGCTAGGTCTTCCGTGTCCCATCCAGGACCAGACGTGGAGATTCCAGAGGTCTGGCCGTGGGTGCTGGACCATGCCCTGCCCCTGAGTTAGAAGGTCCTGCCTCAGGAGAATGCGCCAGGGAGGTGATACTGCCAGGAGCATCAGATCTGAGAACCAAGTATGGTTGGGCCAGTACGGCACAAAGAACAGGACTTGCTGCTCATCCTCCCTGACTTTGCACAAAGTCTGTGCAATGAAGCTCACAGGAAGAAACCCATACTTGCGTAGTCCCCGAGGCCAGCTATGTGCCAAGACATCCGTGCCGAGGGGGGCCTCAGACAGGGAGTACAAAAGGGGGCAGTGAGAGGACACTTGGGAGGCAAACAGGTCTACCTGCGCCTCCCTGAATCTCTCCCAAATCAGTTGGACTGCGTGGGGGTGGAGTCTCCACTCCCCACGGAGCATTACCTGCCATGAGTGCATGTCCGCTGCATGGTAAAGGACGCCCGGAAGGTGAGTGGCTTGCAGAGACTTCAACATCTGCTGACTCCAAAGGAGGAGGCAGTGGGCGAGTTGCGCCATGCGACACGAGCGTATGCCACCTTGGCGGTTTATGTATGCTACGGTCGCTGTGTTGTCGGTCTGGATCAAAGGCCCAAAATCAAGCCTTGAATCAACAGCCGAAGCCTTCTCAGGGCCAGCAATACCACCAGTAACTCTAAGCAGTTGGTGTGCCAACAGGTTAGCACTGACTGAGCATGTTCAGTCGTAAGACATGCCTTGAGAGTGACTGAGTCCAACTCCATACTGGGAAAAGAGATGCTCCGCACAGGGGAGAGCTTGCTCTTCTCCCAGTTGACCTGAAGCCCGAGTCGGTCGAGGTACTGAAGCACAAGGTCCCTGTGTGCACACAATAGATCTTGCGAGTGAGCTAGGATTAGCCAGTCATTGAGATAATTGAGAATTTGTATGCCCTTCTCCCTCAGCGGGACCAGGGCAGCCTCTATGACCTTGGTAAAGATGCGAGGGGACAGGGACAGACCGAAGGGGAGGACCTTGTGCTGGTATGCTCGTCCCTCGAAGGCAAACCGAAGAAAGGGTCTGTGTCGAGGAAGGATCGATACGTGAAAGTACGCGTCCTTCAGGTCGATGGCCTGATGTCGTACTGATGCCAGGAGGCACTTCTGCGTTAACATCCTGAATGGATGCCTGTGTAAGGCTTAGTTCAAGGCACGCAGATCCAAAATTGGGCTTGATCCTACCCCTCTCTTGAGCAAGATAAAATAAGGGTTGTAAAAACCCTTGCACAGCTTGGCTATGGGGACGGGCTCTATTGGTTCCTTCGCCAGAACCTGGGCAGGCGTCTGGCAAACTGGATCACGTAGTTGAGGCAAATTGTTCTGATGAGCCAACGTGAGGGGCTGGAGAGCACTAACCAGGCCTCCAGCCTCCGTGACAGCGGTACCAAGGGGACGACAGGACTTACCATGCCCGGGCAGGGTGGTTCGCAGCAAGGCAGCCCATGGGGGATGTGCTGCTCCGCAAGCCCACAACGGTGGCCGGTGACTGGGGCGGGTGAGCGACCCCAGAGACCAGCACACTTACCTGTTCGCCGGCTGTCTCTCGACAAAGAACCAGGAAATGGGAGATACTCGCATTTGCCTGATTGACCGGAAAGACTTCCAGCGCCTTGCCGTCGTGAGTGCATTGGCCAAGGGAATGAGGCAACGAGTCGTGCCGTGGCAAGATGTGCTTAATTGCCGCGGTCTGCTTCCTTACTGTCGAGAACTGATGGGCAAAATCCTCGACGGTGTCGCCAAAAAGCCCCCCATGGGAGATGGCCACATCGAGAAAGAGGACTTTCTCAGTGTCACGCATCTCTGCAAGGTTGAGCCACAGGTGCCGCTCTTGGACCACAAGGCCAAGGGCGTGTTCCGTAACCTTCGTCGCAAGCAAGGCAAGGTCGGTTGCAGTGCGGAGTTCTTGCATCAGCCCTGAGTCAGTCCTACCCTCGTGCAGATCTTTCAGCGCCTTGGCCTGGTGGACCTGCAGGATAGCCATGGTGTGCAGGGCGGAAGTGGCCTGATCCGCGGCCTTGTAAGCCTTCATCATTAAAAAGGAAGAGAACTTCCAGGCATAAATACACCACTACGGCGCACGCTCTACCTGGGGAAGCTCGACATATCCCTGAGCCGCTCCGCCGTCAAGGGTAGTCAGAGTGGACGAGCCCGCGAAGCGTGTACAGGCAGAAAAAGGTGCCTTCCATGACTTTGTTAGCTCCTCGTGCACTTCCGGGAAGAAAGGCACCGGGGCGAGACACGGCGGTGAGTCACGCTCTGAGCCCAGAAACAAATCATCCAGCCACGAACGCTCAGGGCAGGGTGGAGGGTTCCACTTTAGCCTGATGTTCGCAGCTGCCTGGACAAGCACGGCTGCCATCTCAGCGTCCGCCTCATCTGGAGCTCAGAAGATTCATCTGCTTCCGATAGCAGAAACCCACCCTCCAATGCTGCGATCAAAAGCTCATCCTCGTCGCGAGCCATGAACGACACATTAAATCCACACTGAGGCGGACCACCTGTATCGCTCGACAGCTCTTCCAGATAGAACAAGCGTGCTGGGGAATGGAAGGTCCGTGGGGGCTGAGCTGGCGGAAATGCTCCCATGTCCACATCCAGATCGCCTGCGGTGCTTGCTGACCCAGCCGGCTGAGCATCAGCCCAGGACGGACCAGGTTGGGGAGCAGCCGTGGTGGCTCCTTGCTTCATGAAGAAGGAAGTGAGCCTTGACCGCAACGTTCTGATGGGCATGTTCTCGCAATGAGAACATGACCCTTCCATGAAAGCTGCCTTGGCTTGCTGGCACCCCAAGCACTTGAGACAGATTTCATGGCTGTCCGGAGAGGAGAGATAATGGCCACATCCAGTAGCACAAACGCGGAAGGACAACCGTTTGCGTGAGCTCTTTTATAAGGAAATATACTCTTTTGAATATACACTTTTAGCACTCGTGGACTCAGCCACCAGAGCACCCAGGGGAAGCACAACACTCGACCATGCGAGCGTAAAAATCCAGCAGCATAAGCAATGTATAGTAGGGACGAACACACATGCGTTCGGCTCCGAAGAAAAAATCTGAATTAGTGGTGCACGCCATCTCCTTTTATACCCGTATGTCCGGGGGTGGAGAGTGGCATGCAAATTCCACTTGCCAATTCTCATTGGCCTTTTCTATTTTAAGCAAAGGTGATTGGGGCTCTCAAGATCGAACCTCTAGTGTTACTACATTGACACAACGTCGAGTGAGCGACAGACAGGGAACTACCATCAATCATTTAAAACACTACACATACTCAAAGTCTTCAATACACATATGTACCTTTTGTTTCTAAGTTCTGCTTCAGGTATGTTCTGTGGTGCAGCCTTCACAAAAGAAAAAAAAAAATAATAGGAACCACGTGTACTTGTATTCACTAGTAAGTTACACACATAACCAGCTGTGTTTTCATGCAATTGTCCATTCTTAAAAAAGAAAAGTATGTCACTGTAAGCAGTATAATATAAGATGAAAATGATATTGATTGTGCCTACCCTAACAATGTGCAAAGTCCAAATCTTTTTTTTTTCTCCCCTTTTCTCACCAATTTGGAATGCCCAATTCCCAATGTGCTCTAGATACTCATGGAGGCATAGTGACTAGCCTCAATCTGGGAGGTGGAAGACGAATCTAAGTTGCCTCTGTGTCTGAGACCGTCAATCCGTGCATTTTATCAAGTGGCTTGTTGAGCACGTTACCGCGGAGATGTAGCGCGTGCAGAGGCCCACGCCATCTCTGCGGCATAAACGCACAACTCACCACGTGCCCCACCGAGAGCAAGAACCACACATTATAGCGACCACGAGGAGGTTACACCATGTGACTCTACCCTCCCTAGCAACTGGGCCAATTTGGTTGCTTATGAGACCTGGCTGGATTCACTCAGCACGCCCTGGATTTGAACTCATGACTCCAGGTGTGGTAGTCAGTGTCAGTGCTCGCTGAGCTACCCAGGCCCCCTCATGTATTGTTTATCATAGATAAGTGATGTATTTTAAATGTTGGCATTCAAAATACCTATATAATACCTATATTTTTTATTCTTTATGGCAAACAGCCATAAAAGGGAATGTACATTACAGTATGTGTGCTACATTTTGAAATTGCATCATAAAGCGTTTATTATAACAGGGAATAGATTTCACAACTTACTTGAGTTGTTTTTAGGACTGGTAATTTTACTCTACTCACATAACATTTTTTGGGAAGTAACAGTACATTTACTTGAGTATGATTTTTCAGTACTCTTTCCACCCCTGGCCAAGCATTAAAACAAGTAATCAACTTTGCCAAACAGTTAAACATCCATGCAGAGACTGCTGTACTCCCGCTGTGTAATGGACTGACTGAATGCCCCACTGAAACATGTGCAACACATTGGCCAGCACTACTTCTCTATTCTTCTGGACATGACGTAAGCACGCAAGGATGAATGATGTCAGTCTGAGATTTTGCGTGAAATCCGTCCCAACAGCTCTAAATATAACTCATTATTGCAGGCTTACGGTAGTGAATCTGGGTAAGAAAAGGACTTTTTTTATGTACTCACTCAATAATGGATTTTTATTAATTATTAACAAAAATCTTGCATAGTGCAGCTTTAAACAGAATAAAAATTCTCATCAAAAAAATTTTTTCCCCACTGTAATTCATTCATTTAGGGGTATTTTAAAAAGATGATTTCATCCTCTTTTCTTTATTGTTAGCAGTTATTATATTTAATGAAAACTAAAACAAAACTGAATTTATTGGAAAAAAACAAACTAAAATGAAATTATTTTTCATAACTCCAAAAACTAAATAAAAAATAAAAAAATGATTTTGAATTCATTTTAGTATTCATTTTTGAATCACTAGGGTGAATATGGGCAAAGTGGGACACTTTTGGAAATTCTACTTTTCTTAACATTTTTAATTATGATCCAAATGCTACATTTCCTAACATTATACATTTGAAGAAAGCCTCTTATCTAAGTCAAACACAAAAAAATTGTTTGAAGTACTTCATTCAGCTGAAGTACTTCATCCATTAGTCAATCCCTAAAAATAAAATTACTAAAATTAAAACTGAAATAAAAGTCTATAATAATGTCATGGTTACTTGTGTAACCTCCGTTCCCTGATGGAGGGAACGAGATGTTGTGTCGATGTAGTGACACTAGGGGTCACTCTTGGGAGCCCAACACACCTCTGGTCTTTGAAAAAAGGTCAATGAAAATTGGCGAGTGGTATTTGCATGTCACTCCCCCGGACATACGGGTATAAAAGGAGCTGGTATGCAACCACTCATTCAGGTTTTATGCTGAGGAGCTGATATAAGGTCTGGCCATTTCAGCGGGTAGTTCAGCGTTGTGGAAGGAGGGACACAACGTCTCATTCCCTCCATCAGGGAATGGAGGTTACACAAGTAGCCATGACGTTCCCTATCTGTCACTCACTCGACGTTGTAGTGTAGTGACACTAGGGGTCCCTATACGAAATGCCACAACTGGCTGAACTGTGTTACTTGAACTGGCGGTGTGTGGTGGGCAGACTACTGTGTGCCTCATAGCCAGCACACCAGGTCGACACGTAACCTCCCCCAACATAGTTATGAGTGTCGAATAGCCCTTTCTGGGGACAAGTCGACTACCCAAAAGATAGAGACAGGCTTAACCCAGTCGTGGCCTCTTTTCCCCTTCTTTTTTTCCACTCCCTAAAAAAGAAGGGGGATTATCCGACTGGGCCGCCAGGTCTAGTCAGGGGGTGTCCCTCCCAAGGGGAAGACACTGCGGAGACCACACCTCGCCCAAAGAGAGGGGGGGATATTTAAGTGGAAGAATATGTCACATGGTCTTTCCAACCATGTGGAGAGTCTTCAAGGTAGATCCTGCCCAATGGGGGAGGAGTTACAACAAACATGGAGACTGGGGCAGAGGGGCTCTGCCCAAGGAAGATGCAGTTTGCCAACAGGGAAACGAAACTAGCGGAAGATATATATCGCATGGGGTTAGCCTTACAGGGAACCGCCACATGCGGAGCACCTACCCCAGAACAGGACTCTTAATTAGCACGTGTACTGGGCCGGCAGCGAGTCTCTCCGAAAACTCGACTGCCACAGGGCTCGGAGGAAGTCAACCAGGGAACAAAGTTTGTGAACACTACTGGGAATTAATGGCGCACGTCTTCAGCTCCAAGGGAGGTGGAAGGCGCTATGTGCAAGCGATACACCCGGCCAGCTATCCCAGGCTTATCCGCTTGTGTTGTGTGCCACTGCCTGGGATGAAACCGGTTCCACCCGGAGGTTGTAGAACCTTGCAAAGGTGTTGGGTGTTGCCCAGTCTGCTTCTCTGCAAATGTCTGTTAGAGGCACATTTGGCCAGGGCCCAGGAAGCCACTACACCTCTGGTAGAATGGGCATGTAGCCCTACCGGGGGCGGCATGTTCTGAGCGAGATATGCCATAGTTATGGTGTCAATGGGCCAGTGGGCAATCCTCTGCTTGGAGACAGCGCTTCCTTTCTGCTGTGCACCAAAGCAGACAAAGAGCTGCTCAGAGATTCTAAAGCTCTGTGTGTGATCCAAATAGATGCATAAAGTGCACACCGGACACAGCAACAACAGGGCTGGGTCTGCCTCCTCCTGGGGCAGCACTTGCAGGTTCACCACCTGGTCCCTAAAAGGGGTGGTGGGAATCTTGGGCACATAGCCCGGTCGGGGTCTCAGGATCACATGAGAGTAACCCGGACCGAACTCCAGGCACGTTTCGCTGACAGAGAACACTTGCAGGTCACCTACCCTCTTGATGGAAGTGAGTGCAGTCAGGAGGGCAGTCTTCAAGGAGAGTGTCTTAAGCTTGGCTGACTGCAAAGGCTCAAAGGGGCTCTCTGTAGACCCTGAAGAACTACGGAGAGGTCCCATGAGGGAACGAAGCATGGTCTGGAGGGATTCAGCCTCCTGGCGCCTCTTAGGAACCTGATGATCAGGTCGTGCTTCCCTAAGGACTTTGCGTCGTGGTGTGCTGCTATGGCGGCAACGTACACCTTCAAGGTGGAAGAGGACAGCCTCCCTTCCAGCCTCTCCTGCAGGAAGGAAAGCACTGATCCGACTGCACATCAATGGGGGTCTTTGCGCCTCGCAGAGGGGGCCCTAGCCTGAGTGATTGTGTCTACCACCGCGGGTGGTAGACCGCTTAGGTCTTCCACATCCCATCCAGGGGCCAGACATGGAGATTCCAGAGGTCTGGGCGCGGGTGCCAGAGGGTGCCCTGTCCCTGAGAAAGAAGGTCCTTCCTCAGGGGAATTCGCCAGGGGGGAGCTGTCGCGAGGAGCGTGAGGTCCGGGAACCACGTCTGGGTGGGCCAGTAGGGTGCTACCAGGACGACCTACTCCTCGTCCTCCCTGACCTTGCACAGGGTCTGTGCAAGCAGGCTCACTGGGGGAAACGCATATTTGCGTAGGAAATCAACTCCAAATCAGCTGGACCACCTGAGGGTGGAGTCTCCACTCTCCCCTGAGGGTAACCTGCCGTGACAGTGCATCCGCTGTAGTGTTGAGGTTGCCCGGGATGTGAATGGCTCACTTGAAGTGCTGCTGAATCCAGAGGAGGAGACGGCAGGCGAGTTGTGACATACAACGAGAGCGCAGACCGCCTTGGCGGTTGATATATGCTACCATTGCTGTGCTGTCTTTCCGAACTAACACGTACTTGCCCTGGATCAACGGCCAGAACCTCTGCAGGGCGAGCAGAATTGTCAACAACTCGAGGCAGTTGATGTGCCAATGCAGTCGCAGGCCTGGCCAGAGGCCGGCGGCAGTGTGCCCGTTGCAAACAGTGCCCCAGCCCATTTTGGATGCGTCTGTTGTGACCACGACGCGCCTGGAAACCAGTTCTAGAGGAACACCTGCTCATAGAAACAGTCAGTCCAAGGGCTGAAAAGACGGTGACAGACCGACGTGATGGCCACGCGATGTGTCCCTTGGAAGGATCGAGACATGGAAGTATGCATCCTTCAGGTCTACCGCCGCTAACCAATCTTGATGCCGGACGCTAGCCAGAATGCGTTTTTGGAGTCTGTGTAAAGCCCGGTTCAGTGCTCGCAGGTCCAAGATTGGCCGCAACCCACTGCCTTTTTTCGGTACGATGAAGTAGGGGCTGTAAAACCCTTTCTTCATCTCGGCCAAAGGGACAGGTTCTATCGCGTTCTTCCATAGGAGGGTAGCGATCTCTGCACGCAGGGTGGCAGCATTTTCACCATTGACCAAGGTGAAGTGAATACCTCTGAACCTGGGCGGGCACCTGGCGAACTGAATCGCATAGCCGAGTCAGACGGTCCGGATCAGCCATCGCGACGGATTGGAAAGTGCGAGGCACACGTCCAAAGTTCCGCGCGAGGGGGACCAAGGGGACAACGTCGTCGGACGTACCGGCAGGTGGGGCCTCGCAGCGGGGCGGAGCGTGAGGTGCCACAGCACGTCGTGGCTGTGCTGAGTCTAGGGACATCGAAGCACTTACCTGGCTCTTTGTGACCACCCCTGGAACAGCCTGGGATGAGGGAGGAAGAGGCCTGTCCTCGTAACCCGTGGAGACTGCCACATCGGGGGCGGCTGTGTGCCATAGCTGGGCATTCAGGGGCGGAAAGGCCACCGCTGGAGCACCAATCCTGCAAGAAAAAGCCCGTGGACGGTAGTCGTGGTGACGACCGTACACACCGGGTATATGACCCAGGGAGGAAGGAAGCCACTCTTTTGCTGAGCTGTTGGGAACCGCAGCCACTTGGGCATGCGGCAAAATCAAACAAAAAGGCAACAAAAGATTTTCCACCCGGCCCTCCACCGGGGGAAGGAGTGGTCTTCTTACCGGCTCTACGTGAGTGGGTTCCCTCGTCCCTGGGTCGCCTGTCTTAGGGGTGCTTCGAGGACCTCCGTGGGTTCTTCGGCGCCAGCTGTGAGACGGGTTGTGTCGGCTTCCTGCGGTGGGCTCCATGCCGGGGCCGGGCCAAAGGGTGGGCTACGGCGGAGCCGGTGCAGTCACCGCAGGGGGATACCCTTGGCGACGAGCAGACGGGGTGCGGGATCTTGAGCCACGCTGGGGCAGGATGTGCTGGATTACCTCTGTCTGTGACGAGCCGGCGAACTCATCTGTAAGCCCGATTGGGGCAGACGAGTGTGCTGGGGAATGGGCGGTCCGCAGGGGGATACCCAGCAGAGACGATCCCATTGGGGTCCCCAAATCGTCCCCAGTGCTAGCCGCACTGGCCTCATACCCGTAGGTAGAAGGACCGAGGCGGGGAGCCACTGGGGTGGCTTGCTTTCTTACGAAAGCAAGTCGCGACCGCGACGTTGCCATGGTCATGTTCTCGCAGTGAGAACATGAACCATTCACAAACGCTGCCTCCGTGTGGGTCACACCTAGACACGAAAGACAGCGATCATGACCATCTGAAGTTGAGAGATAACGACTGCAACCAGGAATAACACACAATTGGAAAGGCATCTTTAAAAAGACGCGTCTTTAAAAAGACGTTCCGCGTGTGCGCTCTTTTAGAGGGGAAAAGCTCTTTTAGAAAATAAACTCTCTAGTTTTTTCTGCCGAAGTGCCCAGGGGCGTTCTCTGCAGTGCACCAGTGCAGAGGAGGGAGAAGCCGCTGAAATGCGCCGTCAGATCTAGCAGAGGTGAATGAACAGTAGTATTCAGCTCAATGAGCATGACCGTTTGGCTCCAAAGAGAAAATCTGAATGAGTGGTTGCATACAAGCTCCTTTTATACCCGTATGTCCGGGGGAGTGGCATGCAAATACCACTCGCCAATTTTCATTGGCCTTTTATCAAAGACCAGAGGTGTCTTGGGCTCCCAAGAGTGACCCCTAGTGTCACTATATCGACACAACGTCGAGTGAGTGACAGATAGGGAACTAACTATATATTCTTTATTAAATAAACACGAATATAAACATAAAAAAAGAAAAATACTAAAACTAAAGCTCACATATTTTCTGATTTTGAAAGCATTGCATCATGGATGAAAGCCAAAATGTCACAGGTCGAAAAGAGAATCTCCTACAAGAGTAAAATGCTTGTGTTGGGCCTCATGTATTCAGATAGAAGACAAAGGCAGGCCTAACAGTCATAAAACCTAACTCAGCCCCCACATACCAAGTCGTAAATCTTACTGATAAAAATCGCGCCAAAACCAAAAAAGACTACAAATCCCATGAAGCCTTGCTCACTAAAGGATCGAACTCTCAACTCCTATTGGATGAGGCACACAACAGAACGTCCCTCAAACATGACATCATAAGGAGTAGAAATACCTCTGAAATGCTTCCAGGATTTGCTTCCAGCAACTTTGTTTGCAGTGTGTAGACACAGCTCATCGCTGCTCTCAGGTGCAACCTCGTGGCACAAGGAAGTAACGTCCAACTTGAAACTGTGTCCATCTCGCTGGACGAGTTGAGATTACTCTGTGTTCCACCGAACACTCTAACAGATCCAAAGGAGACCACTAAGCAATCCGCATCTTCATCCGTTTGCCTGCAGAAGTGAAGAGAGAAAAGATTTCTCTTCCATCTTCAATCAAGTTGACGTCGCTGATTTCTCCGCCAGCCTGCTGAGAATCAGCAGCCGTACCGCCCGCTGACAGAGTGAGGAAACGGCCTCCCGTCATCACCCAAGCCTCGAGGAACCGAGTCAGAGTTAAAGGATGGATGAACACACATTCTAGCTGCAACCTCTTGTGATTCAAGTAAGAGGTTTACGTCTGGGCAGAGATAGGATATTATAGTGTGTTATTCTTATGTATCAAGGTTATGGCTTGTACAGTTTACAGACCGCCGAGTCCGCTCATTGCGGCTAATGCTCAAGGTAATTAATTATCACGAATGAGATCTGCTGTGTTGTAGTCCAACCACATTGGACTGTTGTGTATTTCTGCCATCGCGGGTGAGACCGGCACACTGAGTTTATCCATTAAAGAATCAAAGACCGCGGGACGGTTTACGAGCTGTCCACCGCGTCTCTGAGTGATAAACTAACAGCTGCTTTCTCTCCCATGTTCACTTTATTCTCTCTCTCTCTCATACTAACCACACACACACACGACCCCTCACAAACATTCTCGCACACATTTTTGGCTAGTAGATAGCTTCGTGATATAGCTCAGCTTTGTCCTTAAGCTATCGTACAAGCGGATAAACGTGGTAAACTGGCAGACACCATTGACTGGTTTCTCTCTACATTCGCGGCCATAATCTCTGGCCGGAAGTCTTGCATGACATACTCTCCGTGAGAGTCACGTCCGCCATTTTGTGCGCGTCCCTCCTTACACACACACACACACACACACACACACACACACACACATACACACTCTCTCTCTCTCACACACACACACCCTCATGTGTTATAGGATTATTTTGGTTTCCATATCTAATCATATCACTGTTTAGTTTGTAGTTGTAAGTCGGAAGTTTATTGACTGCATTGTATTAATTATTAATTGATATTACTGCATAAATAAACTTTGTTATATTTCAAAGAGAAGTGTTTTGGTTTGTTTTGCATACACCTGTGTCATGCTGACGGGATGTCAGAGCTCGTATACAAGCCTTCATTGTTTCATTTTGAAAATCGATATTCGGATGTCGATTTTCCTGAGAGAACAATCTAATATTGAGACTGTTATACTATCTGGTTATTAATCCCTGATTCCAAGGTGGTGCCCCGTCGATATTAATCCTTATTAATATTCTATTGATTTTTGATAATTGATCATTATCTTTGATGATTGTTGAATTTGAAGGATCAATAAGCCATTTTTATCAATGTTTCATCGATGTTAACAATTAATGATTATCTTTGATAATTGTTGATTTAAAGGATTAAAAAAAATCTAACATTGATTCAAATCAATGTTCTATTGATTTTAACAATTAATAATTATCTTTAATAATTATTAATTATTGCTAATAACCAAACCCACTCCTAAACGTAGTGCACTACATTTACTGGAGCCCCATATGAGGTTTTAATGAGTTAGATTCTATTATTTAATTTAAATACTAATTAATAACTAAAGAAATAATTACCAATTATTTCTGATAGTAACACTGATCTAAACAACCAGTAAAGCCCTACACCACATATAGGGTATAAGCATACACATATGTATCAGAAGTTCTAGTAATTATTATTATTATTTTTAACTCATCTCTCTCTCTCTCTCTCTCTCTCTCTCTCTCTCTCATTAGAACTGTAACTAGAGAGGATACTATACGTGACAATGGCTTCATCCTCCAGTCCAGTTCCTACAGTGCAGTCAGCCATCACAGCTCAGTCTCAGAGTACTGTTATTTCTCCTGTGCTCAGTGGAAGCACATTTAATGCCCCAGTTTACATCACCACTGACTCGAAGTATAGAGGTAAATAAACTAACACTTGCTTTATCAGATTCCCTTAAGATACTGTGATAATGTATTAAAAAATAATGTCCACTTCAGATTTAAAAAAAAATTATGAATAACATGGGGTGATGTGTTTGATTTTTACATCTAATTCTCCTTTTCTGTGTCTGTAAACAGTAACAGCTGAGACTGAAGGCTCCTCTGAGGATCCTGAACCATCTGGAGGTGGTTAAATTACAGTTTCCCCTACTCAATGTTAAATTACACTGAATAATTATCCTTTAACAATTTAAATGATTTAAATTGTGTATTCTCATTTATTTTCTTTTTCACTTTTTGTATTCCTTTTGTTCTCTTAGGCACAACTACAGAGAAGAGCAGAACTGATCATGTTGACTACAGTGAAGTCAGCATCAAACTGAAGAACACACTAAAACAAGAATATGAGCAGATACTGGATGGTAATTTACAGACCAGCCATCAGAAATACCTGAATGATATTTACACTGATCTCTATGTGGTGAAGAATGAGACTGGAGGGGTAGTGAATGAGCATGAGGTGAGACAGATCGAATCAAATCTCAACCGACCTGCTGCTGAAGACATCCAGATCCAATGTAGTGACATTTTTAAAGTCCAGCGTGATACGGGTCGACAAAACAGAAAAGTTCTGACAATGGGGATCGCAGGGGTAGGAAAAACTGTCTCGGTCAACAAATTCATCCTTGATTGGGCTGAAGGAAAAGAAAATCAGGATATAGTGTTTATTTTTCCTCTCCCGTTCCGTCAGCTCAATTTTAGTGAAAACCAGTGCAGTCTCATGGAACTGCTTCACAATTATTTTAATCCTGTTAAACAACTGCAGTCTCTTCCTGAAGGTGATGGTGAGGTCATGTTCATCTTTGATGGTCTGGATGAATGTCGCTTCCCTTTGAATTTTGACAATAATGAGAGATTTACAGACATTCATGAAAAAACATCAGTGAGTCAGGTAGTCACAAACTTGATCAACAGAAGTCTGCTTCCCTCTGCTCTTGTCTGGATCACCTCTAGACCAGCAGCTGCTAGTCAGATACCCCGAGAACATATAAACCAGGTGACTGAGGTACGAGGATTCAACGATGAGCAGAAGGAGAAATACTTCAACAAAAACAGCAGTCCTGATGTATCAGAGAAAATCATTTCTCACATTAAGAAATCAAGGAGTCTCAACATCATGTGCCACATCCCGGTCTTCTGCTGGATCTCTGTCATTGTACTTGAGCCTCTGCTGAATCAAGGGAGTCATGACAAGATTCCCACAACTCTCACAGGAATGTACATTAGCTTTTTACTTTTTCAGATGCATCAAATGAAAAGAAAATTTAGTGAAGGTGTCTCTAAATCTTTTGATCAGATTGTTCTGAAGCTTGGGAAACTGGCCTTTAAACAACTTGAAAAAGGCAATCTGATTTTCTGCAAAGAAGATCTTGAGGAATGTGGGCTGGATGTCTGTAAAGTGTCTGTAAACTCTGGGTTATGCACTCAGATCTTTCAGAGAGAAAAGACATTCCATGAGAGAGCAGTCTACAGCTTTGTACATCTCAGTGTCCAGGAATTCCTTGCTGCTCTCTATGTGTTTTTCAAATATGTGTGCTTCAAAAGAAATGCCCTTCTCCAAACCCTGCAAGAAAAAATAAAATGGAAATTCTCAAAGAAATCACTATTGAAGCTTCACATGACTGGTGTTGAAAGAGCCCTCATGAGTAAGAATGGACACCTGGACCTTTTCCTCCGGTTCCTCCTGGGTCTCTCACTGGAATCCAATCAAGATGACCTGAAAGAACTACTGCAGAGACTGGAAGTTCAACAAGAGAGAAAGAAAGACATTGCTGTCTACATCAAAAATAAAATAGAAGAGGCAGAATCAGCAGAGAAGACGTTGAATCTCTTCCACTGTCTGAGTGAACTGAAAGATGACTCTCTGGTGGAGGAGATCCAGAAGTATCTGAGCTCAGGAGATCTCTCTGGACAGACTCTTTCTTCTGCTCAATGGTCAGCTCTGGTGTTTGTGCTGTTGATGTCTGATGAGACTCAAGAGATGTTTGAGCTGCGGAAATATCGAAGATCTGATGAAGCACTAATGAGGTTACAGCCAGTGATCAAGAACACCAGAAGAGCACTGTAAGATTCATCTCTAAATTCATTTATTTACATGTTTAGTCATTCAACTTTAAATGTATGTGTTCACTCTCGGGATTCTTGATGCCAAAGCAGTTCAGCAGGTGTGAATAAATATAAATGTTTCATATTGGGGGATGATATTAAATGCCATTAGATAAGTTGTGCATTCTATCTGCTGTTAAGAAAAGGGTCATTCCTGGGATTTGGTATTTTGCAACTTGGATTTTTTTTTAACAACATTTGATACATTTTCTGAATACTCCACAACATTAAGTACATGTTATATTTTCCCATCTCAGCCATTAAATCCCTTTTATTATTTTGTATTTATTTTGTATTTTTTTCTGATTTGGTCACCTGTTGTTCTCAACCTCGTCATGGTCATATTGGAAGTTGTTTGAAAATGAATCAACACAAAAGTGGTTATAAAATAAACATCTACCGAATGCTCATGGCTTCAAATGTAACATTTATGACAGTTTTCTAATTTTGATATGAGTGTTCTCATTTTTATGTGGAGAAGTGTAATATATTGATAATTCCATACTTCTGTTACAAATTCATAATTAAGAGACATTCTGCAAAATTTATCATATTCCTTCTAATGATGCATTTTGGTCTGAAGTATAGATAAGTGAGTATTATGATCTAAAGTTCAAGGCATTGATGCTTGCTTACACAACAACCACAAGCTCCACACCCCACCTTCTAAACTCACTACTTCAGATGTATGTGCCCTCCAGAAGCCTGCATTCTGCAAGTGAATGGTGCCTCGTGGTGCCATCTCTTAGAGGTACAAAATCACTGTCCGGACCTTTACCTTGACTGTTCCCTGCTGGTGGAATGACCTGCCTAATTCCACCTGAGCAGCTGTGTCTTTAGCCTCTTTCAAAAAACAGCTAAAGACACATCTTTTTCTTGAACAACTAACCCATTCATACTAACTTCATACCATTCATACATAATAAAGCCTTCATGTGCTTTAAAAAAAAAAAAAACTTTCCTTGCTAAGTGTATTGCTGTAAGCTATGTTGTATATATTGTATTACAGCATTTATTATATTTGTTGCCCCTTTTGTTGGATGAATCGTTTCTATTGTTCTCCTCATTTGTAAGTCGCAATTTTTTTTAGATTAGATGATTTGACAGGTGTTTGCCAGCTTTATCTCCAAATTCAAATGGCTGTTGTCTGAGTTTAAGAAGTATTTGTCCAGTTCTTGTTTAGTCCTGAAAGTTTCGTAGTGATTCATTATGTAGGCCCTTGAGCAGTGAGAAGGTCCAGTCTCTTTACCTCATCTTGTAGATGTTTTTCTCTTGCTGACTGATCTTTATTTTTATATGAGCATTATGATATTATTTACCTCTCATGACAGATTTAGCAGTTTCCCATATTGTGTGCATGCAGAAATCCCCTTAGATCTTTTTCATCTTGACAAAGGATGCCTATCCTGTTTTAAAAAGTGGAGTAATGAAGTATTAAATCACCAGCTGGGTGGTGGATGTGGCTGGTGCTCTGCCAGAAAGATGATCCTGATGGGGGAATGGTCAGAAAAAGTGATAGCATGAATAACTGGGTCAGTGATTTTGTATGTGATAGAATTGCTTGTCATAAAGTAATCTATTCACAAATAGGATTTGTGGTGAGGGGAGTAGTATAAATAGTCCTTACGGTTAGGGTTATTAAGGGTCCAAATGTCTATCATTCATTAATCTGACATATAATTCTTAAGAAGTGATGAAGAATGGTTTATTTTTCCAGCTACAATTGTTGAACAATCTTTCTTTGGGTCCAGTACTGTGTTAAAACTTCAGTTTTACACACCCATGTGCACACACTGAAATATGCACGTGCTGTACATTCAAAATTGTGACTGAACAGAGAACAAACATACTTTGAGAAGCAGGTTTGCCGGAGTGTATGGTGTTACTGGTTTTACTCTGTAAAAGTGACATCAGCAGTGTGACATTTTATATCGGGTAAAAGGGGGAAACATTATGAATGGAACTTCCTATATCAATACAAGAGCTTAACATATAGAATGGCATTAAATAAAGTATAGTTGCCTAATGAAGAGTTTGTGATAAATTAACCTAAACAAATTCTGTCTTTCAATGTAAGTTAAAGATGTATTAAATTTCACAGGCAGCAAAGCATGCGTATTGACAGAAGATGTTATGTTTAAATAGCTCGTTACATCCAACTATTTTGATACGCATTTTGAATGTGCACATAAGAAATCCTGAATGAAAACGCTTGACATGCGAATAAACATTTTATGTTCTAGGCAGAGGGTGATTATTTAGAGTTTCACATTAGATAAATGCACATTAAAGTTATTTGCATACTGATGACATGTTTTGGCCACATGTAAAGTACGATAGCATTATGCTCGTCAGTTGGTATTGGTGTGCAATAGCTTGATGTGACAGACCCAATTATAGGTCCGACCTTGGCACCCAGTTCTTCAAATACAGCCCTTGACATTCGTAAGTGTTAAACTCACATCTAGTGGTTTTGAGTGTGGGCGCTTGCAGGTTTATACAGAGGCTGCCGGTGTATGGGCAAAGCAGACATTTCAACCCTCATTATATGAGATATTACACTCATTCTTCTGCATCTCCTGGCAGCATTTAATAAAACGATGTTCAACACCTCTGTGGCAAACGTTCGTATGTTGGGCAGATAAAGAGGAAGCGGGAACTGTTTTCCAAGTTCCACATGAGTCAGGTTTTTAATTCTCCACAAACAATAGTCACTTTTCAGTTACACACAACAAAAGGTTGGCTGTTCAGCACATAAAAAGTGCTGCTTTTCAGCTTCTACTAAACACTCAGTAGCAAACACACAGCCTCTCGTGTGCCTCTCTTCTCCTCTTTCAGTGGACTGGGCCGTCTTTTAGAAACATAGAAACAGTAATTAGTAACAATTCATCTCTGGATGTCCTGACCGCTTTCTCTCTCCCCAGACAGGCGCTCGACCATGCCCTCACCACCACAACCTCAAATACAGCTGTCTCTGAAACAAGAGACTCTATCGGAGGAGCTCATTTCCTAAAATTTTCATCCTCGTTTCCTCGCTCCTCCGTCCTCTAGACTGTGACCCGGAAACTGATCAAAGTCCGTCATCATGAAGGACGTACCAATTCTCTAAATGCACACTTGAGGAAGCGAGGATCAAGGACCGAGGAAGCTTACCGATGATGCTTGAGTGGGGAAACACAGGAGCTTCCTATGCAGAAGACTTTTTGGTCGAAGCACCCGACACACGCACAAATTCTCCTCCCCCTTCACATCTGACACAACATTTTTAATTCATGCTCCACCTTTGCAGTTTAAATAAACCAGAACTATCACATACTTTAACTGTGCATCTTGAATTATTAGGTTTTATAATGAAAATATCAATTTATCAAGTTTTAACAATATAATGGAAAGTGCTCCTATGTAATGCAGCTGCGCAGTGACGGTGCTCTGAAGTGACGTGTGAGTGAGCACATTCCATTTTACAAAAACATCTTCTTGCGATTCCTCTGTCCACGTTTCCTTTCCTTCCATCCTTTCCTCGTTTCCTATGTGGGTGGAGCAAGGAAACGAGGAAAGGAAGCAAGGAAAGGAAAAGAGATGCACAGTTTCAGAAATGAGAAGCACCCTATGATGTCAAGGCAGCTCCCTTAAGATAATGCGCATATTATAGTGCACTGAAATGATTCACATTTTTTTTTTTTTCTGTCCAGTTTTCAGAAATGCACTTAAAAAATTTGAATAATTATGTATGGAAACCCAGCTATTGACAGGAACAATTGTCATGACCCAATTACACAACATACATTTCGTTGCCAAAGAGATGTTGTCCCTCAACACTGTTGAAAAGCGATCTTTCAAAAAGTTGAACAACACATAAATAAATCTGTTTGCACTTTATTTTTATTTTTATAAGAAATTTAGAATATTATAATTTTTAGTTAAATAAATACTAAATAAAGTTCAAAGTTTGAAATCAAGCTACCTTACGTTATTGTGTAAG
This sequence comes from Myxocyprinus asiaticus, assembly GCF_019703515.2. NCBI lineage: Eukaryota > Metazoa > Chordata > Actinopteri > Cypriniformes > Catostomidae > Myxocyprinus > Myxocyprinus asiaticus. Next base: position 37,679,671 of record NC_059385.1, read on the forward strand.
ATTATTGCATAACAAAAATTATCTTTAGTACCTAGTGCCCAACCAGCGGTATTACGGTGGTAGTCAGTTTGAAGGGTAATATCGCACAGGTGTGAAACTTATTATATCGTGGCAAGTCTACTGAGAAGTGTAACTCCAAAACACTCTTAACCATATAATGTAATATTTCTGACATAGATTCGCTTATTTAATCTGTTAATACATTACTTTCAAACATATATGCATTGATTAAACCAATTGCTTTTATAATTTTTAATTTAATTATTTATATTTATTTATCACACATTATACATTTGCACATATATAGTGAAATCCTTTTTTTCACATATCCCAGCTAAGCTGGGGTCAGAATGCAGGGTCAGCCATGATATAGCACCCCTGGAGCAGATAGGGTCAAGGGCCTTGCTCAAGGGCCCAACAGTGGCATCTTGGCAGTGCTGGGGCTTGAACCCCCAACCTTCTGATCAGTAACCCAGAGCCTTAACTGCTGAGCCACCACTCTTTTGATCTCTGCTTCTTTAAAAAAACATGGTTTCCTTTATCTCAGTGGCATGAGATGTCATGACTTTGCTGACTTTAGCTATCTACACACACACACATACAAATGGGCTGGATTCTGTTGGTGTGGTGGTGTGAAAAAAATGTTCCTTTCATGGTGTTTGGGGTCAGATTTGACTACACACTGGAAATGACTGGGAAAGTGTTTTTTTAATTAATTTTTTTATTTATCAAATAAAATCAATAAATCTGCCACAATGCAGAACACACACACACATACAAAGAAATGAAGGAGTGGTACTATAACACATCCACAATGCAGAATACATGTGCTTTCTCTTTGCAGTACCATGGTCTGTAATCATTTATGTGGCATCATTGCAAAAACTGACACTTCGAAATACCTCAAACAAAACAAATGCTAAACTTTGACAAAAATACTAACTTTAATGTCTTTGAAAATGTCTAAATATATATATCCAAATGCATAACTTGTGATAAGATCTAAAAAAAAAATCAGTTTGCCAAAACCAGACATATGAATGTACATCTGCAGCCACCTGCTGGATATATATTGTTCCCTGTCAAAAGCTTCACTTAATGCTGCGCTTAATTCAGCGCTTATGGGAACGTCTTTAGGAGTGACCAGCTGTGAATATGTGTGCAACACGTCAATGAAATTGACTAGAACCTTTATAGCCTCTGTTGGTGAAATCATAATGCGCCAGTACCAGGGGCTATAAATAGATGTGCCACAGGTGCATCGTAAGGTCTTTTGTCTTCAGACCACTCTGTGATGTGTTTGTGCTTCTCAGCTTCTCAGTTCTCTATTTTTCTTTTGATAGGACTTAGATTTGTCAGGCAGTGTGCAGAAAACTTTCTGTCATTCAAGTGTGGAAAAGACAAAAGAAAGAAAAAATGAGCGATCAACAAAGCAAACAGTGTGTGTTTCCATGCTTACGTCCTATGGCTGAATCGGATACACACCAGTTTTGTTTTGTTTGTTTGGGGAAGAGCACGCTGCCCTTGCGTTGGAGCGAGGCGAGTGTGAGCATTGTGAGCTGTTCACCGTGAAGACGCTGCACGCTCGTCTTGCTTACTTCCAATAGCCAGCACCCACCATTCCACCGTGGAGCTCGCATATGAATCTGGCTGAGGAGCGAGAGACGGGTACGTCCCTATCGCTCGCTCTCTCTCCAGATCCAGTTTGTCCCTCGCGTGATCTTGAAGCGCGCCCAGCGCCTCTTCGGTTCATGAGGGGGACGATGAATCTCTTGGGACTGCGGAGTTGCCTTCCTCTGAACTTTCCTCACGTGATGACAAAGCGGTTGAGGAATTACTCGAGGTGGTTACTCGTGCGGTGGCCAGACTACAGCTAGACTGGCCATGCGAACAACAGACCCCCAAACGATCGAAACTAGAAGACAGATTTCTGTCTGGTGGCCAGGGGAAGGGAACACAAAATCAGTCTCTCCCCTTCTTTGAAGACCTCCATGATGAGTTGACTCATTCATGGGGGAAACCTTATACTTCCTGTATCTTTGTGCCTTCAACGTCGACATATTCGACTATTGTGGGTGCTAAGGCATGGGGGTATACGATGATGCCACAGGTAGAAGAGACACTTGCGGGCTATCTCTCACCTGGTTCGACATAATCATTAAAAAGACCAACTTTCCCCACAAAGCCGTGTAGAACCACCTCAACGCTTGTGGGGAAAGCTTATTAAGCAGCAGGTCAGGTTGGTGCTGCACTACACACCATGGCGGTGTTACAGGCATACCAGGCTGATCTGTTGAAGGACATGAGTGCGGATAGTACAATCGACGAGGAAGCATTCTCAGAGCTTTGTCGAGCCACAGATTTATCTCTTCGTGCAACCAAGCAGACGGCTCGTGCTATTGGCTGTTCAATGGCCGCTTTGGTCAGCACAGAGAGGCATCTGTAGCTAAACCTCACGGGCATCAAAGATAAGGACAGAGTATTCCTACTTGATGCCCCGGTTTCACCTTCCGGCCTGTTTGGCGATTCGATGAATACAGTCGTCACCAGGTTTCGGGAGGTGAAAAAACACGAAGAAGCCTTTGTGCAATTCGTTCCTCGCCGCACACAGGGGGAGGGGCTGTTGGCCACCCAGCCTCGCCCTGGTCCTTCTAGAAGGGAGGCTCAAAAACAAAGTGTGGCGAGTCGCGCTCCCCCTTGTAAAGATTGGGGACCGGCTTGTCGCCCTCAGCAGCCTCCAAAGCAAGACCTCAGGACCATTATTTCCAAAAAGAAGAAGTCCTGACGGTCTTGCTCCCAGCATTGTGGGGGTAGCCCCCTCGGGACGGGGCGTGCAAAACATCTACCCGATCCTTCCTGATACCCCCACAAAACCTCTCCATCCCCACCACCTCTGGTGTTTCGGGGGGCAGCGGTTTCCAGTGAAATGTTGAGTGTTTTCCTATGCTTCCTGTTGTCGCTCAGGACATGGAACATCCAACATCCCCTCAACGGGAAGTATCAAAATTGGTATCCATTTCAGAGAACCTGGCAGCGTGGAAGCTACATTTCTATGTGGGTCCTAAAGACAGTAGAAAAGGGCTACAGAATTCAATTCGTTCGCTGTCCTCTGCGTTTCAACGGCATGGTCCCCACTACCATGAAACCGAAACAAGCACATTTACTGTCACAAGAGCTGCAATCTCTTCTGGACAAAGTGGCCATAGAATATGTTCCCCTTCCAGAGAGAGATTCAGGTTACTACAGCAAATAATTCCTGGTTCCCAAGAAAGATGGGGGATTGCATCCATTTTTAGATCTTTGAGGCTTGAACCGTTCAGTCAAGGCGCTCAAGTTCAAGATGCTAACTGTCAAGACGATCATGTCACAAATTCAACATAGCGCTTGGTTAGTCATGATCGATCTCATGGACGCATACTTTCATATAGAAATACTGCCACAACACAGGAAGTTCCTGAGGTTTGCTTTCAGGGGCGAAGCTTACCAATATCGGTTTCTTCCATTCGGACAAGCCTTATCACCTTGCACATACACAAAGTGCATGGATGCAGCACTGGCTCCATTGTGACTCCAGGGCATCTGCATTTTGAATTACATAGAGGACTGGCTGATACTAGCACAATCACAAGGACTGGCATTACAGCACAGAAATGTCATCTTAGCTCATCTAGTTTCTATGGGGTTGAGACTCAACGACAACAAAAGCGTTCTTTCTCCTGCCCAGAGCACGACATATTTAGGGATCGTATGGAATTCGATCATGATGCGGGCACAGCTGTCTCCCGCCCGAATCTAGACCATTCAGAATACCCTGAGCAAAGTCAGGCTAGGCCAAGATTGTACTATTGTTCAGTATCAATGAATGTTAGGTCTCATGGCGTCTGCGTCCTCTGTGATCCCTATGGGCCTTTTGCATATGAGACCGTTTCAGTTGTGGCTCAAAGCCAGGGGATTTCACCCAAGGGCCAATCCCCGAAGGCAGATAAGGGTTACGCGCCGTGGGCTACATACCCTCTCTATGTGGCTCAGACCCCGGTTCCTCGCCTTGGGTCCCACTCTAGGTGCGTCTTACCATCGCAGATTGTTAACGACAGACGCCTCCCTGTTGGGCTGGGGAGCGGTCTTAAGTGGTCGTCCAGCTCAAGGGGAATGGGAGGGTCATCAGCTCGATTGGCACATCAACTGTCTTGAGTTGATGGCTGTATTTCTGGCCCTGAAGTACTTCCTCCAGCATCTGAGAGGCTGCCATGTCCAACACAGTGGCAGTCTCTTACATAAATCACCAAGGAGGTCTGCGGTCGCACCAGCTAAACAGACTAGTGTGGCAGATTTTTCTTTGGGCCCAGGGCAAGCTCCTGTCACTCAAAGCAGTATATATCCCTGGAAGCCTGAATGTGGGAGCGGATTTACTGTCCAGACAGAAAATACTGACGGGAGAATGGGAACTCCACCCCGAGGTAGTGAAACAAATCTGGTTAAGATTTTACGAAGCAGAGGTGGACCTCTTCGCATCCCAACAGACAGTGCAATGTCCCCTCTACTTCTCTCTGAGTCACCCAGCCCCCCTGGGTCTGGATGCGATGGCGCATACATGGCCCAAAATGCACCTGTATGTGTTTCCTCCAGTTTCTCTGCTCCCGGGAGTTCTAGCCAGAGTTCGTCAACAAGGATCTTGCCTCTTACTGATACTCGGAGATAATATCTCTCCTCGACAGCTCACCTTGGGTGATACCGGAGAGGAGGGACCTTCTGTCTCAAGTGCAGGGGACAATATTTCATCCCCGGCCCGAGCTGTGGAACCTTCATGTTTGGTCCCTGAAGGGTACCAATTGAGGGACACTGGGTTTTCACCTGAAGTTATTCAGACCATTCTGAGTGCTAGAGCTCCTTCCACTAGAAAAAGTTATGCCAATAAATGGGGTGTCTTTGAAAGGTGGTGCACTGCACATAATGCAGATCCAGTTAACTGCCAGATTTCTTCAGTTCTGGACTTCCTGCAGGAGAAATTATCAGTAGGCACATGTCCCGCCACTCTCAGGGTTTATGTGGCTGCTCTGTCGGCTTGCCATGCCTTGATTGACGGGTTGCCACTGGGAAACATCCTTTGCTCGCTCACTTTGTTCGTGGGGCCATGCGACTGAGGCCTCCCGTTAGAACCAGGATCCCTTCATGGGACTTACCTACAGTCCTTGAGGGTCTGGTTGAGACCCCCTCTGAACCTCTAGAGTCGGTGTCTGACAAGCTCCTGACTCTAAAGATGGCTATCACTTCTTTAAAAATAATTGGGGATTTGCAGGCTCTGTCTGTTTTGCCATCCTGCTTAGACTTTGCCCAAGGAATGGCGAAAGCGATATTGCATCCTTATCCTGACTACATCCTTTCTTGACCGTACATCCGGTCACACTTGAGGCCTTCTGTCCTCTGCCGTTCACAACACCGGATCAGGAGAAACTTCACAGACTGTGTCCAGTCTGTGCTCTTCAGGCCTACGTCCACCATACTAGCCGGTGGCGTAAGTCAGGGCAACTATTCGTTTGTCATGGGGGCTGTAACAGGGGTGTGGCCACCACAAAACAGACAATGTCACATTGGGTGAGGGATGCTATTGCCCTTGCCTTTGAGGCGCAGTCAAGCTTCGCCAGAAGGCATCAGGGCTCATTCTACCGGGGGGGACACTTCTTCTAAAGCTTTGGTGGGGGATGCCCCTCTGCAGCATGTTTGTAATGCGGCAGGCTGGTCCTCTCCGCACACATTCATAAGATTTTATAGTTTGAGTCAACATCACAAGCTCATGTCTGAGACCTTTCGCATTCTTGTGAGCATACACTACACAACCGTAAGTGGTCCAGACACCCACAGTGTGGCAGTGTGGGTATTCTCGTTACCATAAGTGCTGAATCAAGCACAGCATTAAGTGTAGCTTTTGACAGGGAACGTCTCGGGTTACTTGACTGTAACTCTTGTTCCCTGAAAAAGCGGAACGAGATGCTGCGCTTCATTGCCGCACTGAGGATGTCCCAGGACTGCTCTTCAGACAAATATACCTGATGATGCACCTGTGGTACATTTTACTCTAGCTTTTGAGGAAGCTGGGCATCATTTTGGTTTCCTTTTTCTTTTTGTGTTGGCTATGCCGAGTGGCTGGAGTTTGTTTTGTGAATAACACTTTTCCTTAAAGAAACTTTTGCATTGATGAAAGATTACTTTTACATTGAAGTTCCCAGACAGTTTGAGAGTGGACAATACGGATGACCGCAAAATATCTACATGCTCAGACAAAGGATGTCTTTTATAAAGTTGATTATTAAGAAAGATTGTGTAAGTCATGGTATATATTTTTATGCAGCCTCCAAGTGAATTGACTCGACCATCCGGGGAACCAGGATGCCGGTTTTGTTTCTTTTTGTATTGTTCCGCCTAGAGGCTGGAGCTTGTTCTATTGAATAAAACTCCTTTGGAACAGCTGTGCATTAATCTGTTCGTTCTTCATGCTTATTCCTCATGCTGGCTGGAGTTTGTTTTGCTGAGTATTTGTATGGGACATTGTAATGATTAGGTCATCCACTGAACTCATAACAGCCGGTTCACTGAACATTTGTTTGTCTGTCCGAGGAATCTGAAAGGTTTTATTTCAGCTGGAATTTGTTTTGTGGAAGATCACACCTTTGAGACAGTTCTGTGAATGAATCTACATGTTCTTTGTGTTCATTCCTCCTATTTGCTGGGGTTTATTTTACAAAGTATTTTCTGTTATGAAATTTTGCCTCACAAATTTGTGAGGCAAAATTGAGCAATCCGATGGCAAAGTTGTCGTGGGGGCTCGTGGGCGTTCATGGACCTTGGGATTGAGGGATTGTCACCGGTTGGCGCTTTCGTGCGTGGGGTTAATGTGCATGTTTTTTCTTTTTTCTGTTTGTTTTGTTTGGGGGGAAGTTCAGGGTTTGATTGTTTCACTAATGGGGAATGTGGTCTGTATAATTTTGTTTTGGACACACAATTTAATTTTTCTACTATATCAAAATGTCAAATGTTAACATGAGTGTACTATCTCTCTCCACAAGGAATGTAAATGGGTTGGGGCACCCCATAAAAAGAAGGAAGGTTATTACTTTTCTTAAACGTAAGAAATATGATATAGTGTTTCTTCAAGAAACACATCTCTCCCCACAGGAAGCTGAAAAAGTTAGGAAGATATGGGGTGGACATTTTTTTTTTTTTTAGTGCTGGCTCAAGTAAGAGCAAGGGAGTCATTATATTGATTAATAAACATCTACAATTCAAATGTCTCAAACATTCTCAAACATGACTAAAGATAAATTAGGGAGAGTCATTATTGTTTTAGCTGAAATTCAATGGCAAAGGTTGATTTTGGCTAATATATACACACCTAATGCTGATGACCAGGGCTTTTTTATAGATCTTGAAGGGATGCTGCAAACCGCTGGCACCTCTCATGATATAATATTGGGAGGAGATTTTAATCTTTTGATGGACTCAGTCCTTGATCAGTGAAGCAAAAGTGTGTAAACCCCCTAGATCAACATTGACGCTTCACAGGATGTGTAAAAATCTTGGTCTTACGGATATTTGGAGACTTTTGAACCCATCTGGTAGGGTCCCTCATTTCATCTGTGTTGATTGCTCAATTGGAAATATCTTAGTCTTAGATCATGCCCTGGTGAGTTTAGAGGTGTTGCCACATACGGAGAAAAAGAAATAACATAGTTGGCGCCTTAATGTGTCCCTTTTGCAAAATCCTGATTTCCAACAAATGTTAAAGACTGAAATCAATGTTTATATGGAGACCAACTGGTCCTCAGTATCCTCTGTGGGCATGGCTTGGGAGGCACTTAAGGCAGTTCTTAGGGGTAGGATCATACAGTATGCCTCATTCATCAAAAAATCCAAAGTACGAGAATTCGTGGAGTTGGAAGAGAATATTAAAAGTGCAGAGGCAGAGCTGAAGCGCCGTATGTCAGCTGATGGCCTCAGAGAATTGACCCGATTGAAATATAGATATAATACTATTTTGTCACGGAAAGTGGAGTTTTGGTTATTCAGGGCAAGACAGTCATACTTTGAGTCGGGTGACAAAGCAGGGAAGCTTTTGGCTAGATATATAAAGCAGAGAGAGTCTCTTTCTATCATTCCGTCAGTGAAATCTGCTGATGGTGACATTTTTACCTCAGCCATTGATATTAATAATGCCTTTAAAGAGTTCTATCTTGATCTTTGTAGTTCCACGTCTTCGTCTACTGTTGAAGATATTAGAAACTTTGTGGAACCATTAGATCTTCCTAAACTGACGATTGAGCAAAAAATTATGCATGTTTATTATATTTTTTATTTTTTTATTTTTTTATTGTTTGTGTGTGTGTGTATTATTTTAATGTGACCACAGGGGTGTTTTTGGGGTAGGGTGGGGTTGGTGTTTGGGGAGGGATGTTAATGAGGGTTAAAAGTTAAATGTTGTGTTTATATGTTGTGTTTTTCTCTGTTGTGTTTTTTCTTTGAATCAATAAAAAAATGTTAATTACCAAAAAAAAAAAAAAGATTTGTTTAGTACCTTTGGTATTTTGTTGCAATACAAATCACTAATTATTAAGCAAATGCTTGAAGACGCGGTGCCGTTATTTAAGGTTAAACAGTTATACAGTCTGTTATTAGTGACATTGCGACCAATATCAGTTTGATTTAAATTGGTATCCTCAGTTTAATTGGGAATAGCTCTGGGATGAATGACTGATGAGATATTGAGAGCACCTGGAGAGCGTGCATGATTGACACTGAAAGCATGTTAAAGGGGGAGAAGCTGAAAGCGCTCATGATGGCTCAGACAGTCTATATCGCTCCAGACACCGTCTGATTGCCAGACTCATGTTACATCACGTACACTCAGATTTATATTTGCATGTTTATTTGTTGTTTAATTCATTTATATGCCAGTATGCAGTCTCTTTTGTCTTCTTCATGCTCACTGTGCAGTGAGTCAGAATAACTACCGTATTGACTCTAGAAAATGGGCAGTTTAATATTCATCCATATGTTATTCTGACACATGTTTTAAAACAAGCTTTTAAATTACAGCATGTCTGAAAGTCTGAATTCGTGAATGCTTAGAACTGCCACCAACTCACCCTCCAATGGCCACACTGTATGCTTCAAGGGCTGAGTAAGCGTTCATTCGTTAGAGTAGCAGTGTATGTGTGATTACTTGTGTGCTGAAAAAAGATCATCCTTGAATCTAGGCACGATCACCGAACATGGATTTAAGATGAAAATCGGCTGATTTAGATTGGTGGCCGATCGATCGATGCACCCCTAGTTCGCATTTTCAGTTCCCCTTAAAATTTTCCACTTGCACTGACCGTTCTTTTGCTCCCCTTCTCCGTTGCCTTTCATATTTAGCCCAAAATTTGTATTTTTCCAACTTAAAAGCTTCCAACACACACAACTGATGCACTAACACACACACACACACACACACACAAATGCAGGCTCCGCACTCTCTCTCCCTTCACTGGCATCTGGCTCGCTCTTAAATCTGTCTCCAACTCTTACTGCAATGACAAACTGCTGTTAGAGACAATCATTGCCAGGTGATGATCCTTACCATTCTCATCTTCTGATCTCGCCCTCCAAGCCGGCACTCAACCATGCCCCCACCACCACATACCCCCACCACCTGACTCAGGCCAGGGAGACATCTGGCCTGCCCAGTACTCCCACCCATTTCTGGAGAGGAAGTCCGCAACAACCATCTGCGCCCCAGCCTGTGGACCACCTCGAACTTAAAAGGTTGAAGAGCCAGATACCAGCGGGTGATTTGCACGTTGGTATCCTTCATGTGATGGAGCCACTGGAGCAGGCCTTGGTCCGAACAGAGGGTGAAAGCCCGTCCCAGGAGGTAGTACCGAAGGATGAAGACCACCCACTTGATGGCCAGACAATCCTCAATGGTGCTGTACCTCGCCTTTCTTGCCGAAAGCTTCCAGCTGATGTACAGCACCAGGCACTCCTCCCCCTTGACCACCTGGGACAAGAACGGCTCCCAACTCCCTGTCCGATGCATTGGTCTGTACAACAAAAGGGAGAGCAAAATCAGAAGCATGTAACAATGGCCTGCCACAAAGCACAGCTTTCACCTGCATAAAAGCCTGTTGGCACGGCTCCAACCACTGAATCAGGTCTGGGGCTCCCTTTTTAGTGAGATTGGTCAGCAGGCTAGTGACATCTGAATAATTAGGCACAACCCTTCTATAATTGCCAGTTAGCCTTAGGAACTGTCTCACCTCATTTGGTCTTGGGTTTCGGGCAGGCTGCAACCACTGTGGTCTTATCAATTTGGGGACGCACCTGCCCATGACCCAAGAGGAACCCCAGATACCGTACCTCCACCCGTTCAGTTGCGCACATCTTGGAGTTTGCGGTGAGTCCCGCCCATCGCAACAACCTCAGAACCGCCCTCAGATGCTGCATGTGCTGCTGCCAGTCATTGTGTATATAATGATGTCATCCAGATAGGCAGCGGTGTATGTAGAGTGCAGTCTGTGGACTCGGTCCATAAGGCACTGAAACAAGGCCGGGGCCCCAAACAAACCAAACGGAAGGGTCACAAAATGTGGAGAAGGCCGTTCTCTCATGGGACATTGGTGTTAAGGGGATTTGCCAATAACCCTTCATTAAATCCAGTATCGAACAAAAGCTAGCCAAGTCAAATTTAGACACTGCATTGACCTTTCTATAATCCACACAGAACCAGACCAAGCTGTCGTTCTTCAGAACCAGCACCAGCAGGCTAGCCCAGTTACTGTAGAATTCTTCTATTACCCCATATTGAGCATGGCCTTTAATTCTTCCCAAACCACTTTTTTGTGCTCAGGTATCGGTACGGATGCCTGCGTACCACTACCACTGGAGATGTTTTGATATGGTGTTTTATGAGGTTCGTATGACCGGTAAGGGGTAAGAACTTGTCGGAGATTTATTTTTGCAACCTGGCCTTGTCCGTGACTTGCAACGGTGAGAGGTGGTCTCCGCAAGTGAACGGGGTGCCTCAATTGGCTTTTAAGTTCACCTCCAGCCCGAGCTGCTCCCTCTCCGGTACCACTGTCGCCAAAGCCACGGGGACCACCTCTCTCCACGGTTTTAAGAGGTTGAGATGGTAGATTTGCTGTGCCCTGCCGTTATCCGTTAGTTTAACCTCATAATCGACTTCCCAGACTCACCATGTGAACTAAAAGGGTAATTTGTGTGTAATTTAGAGCTTGATGTGGGTAGTAATACAAGGTCTTTATCTCCCTGTGTAAATTCCCTGGGACTGACGTTCTTGATCCTGTTCCAAATTCTCCTGTGATAGTTGCCCCAATGTGTGGAGTTTTGCTCTCAGGTCAAGAACATATTGAATTTCATTTTTTGCTGTTTGAAGGTCCCTCCTCCCGATTTTCCCTCATGACGTCTAAGACAACGCGAGGCAAAAGCCCATACAATAAAGCCACTTATCCCAATTTCGAGCATCTTCATGCACGAACTTACAACTCATGTTTTTCAGGGTTTTATTAAACCTTTCCACCAAGCCGTCCATTTGTAGGTGGTACATGCTTGTTCAAATCGATTTAATACCCAATAATCCATACAGCTCACGTAATGTATGTGACATGAAAGTAGTGCCTTGATCAGTGAGGATTTCTTTTGGAATCCTCACTCGGGGGATGATTCTGAAGAGTGCCTCCTCAACACTACGTGACAAAATGTTGCATAGAGGCACTGCTTCTGGATATCGCTTTGCATTGTCCACCAGAACCAACTCAAAATGATGTCCGCATGCCATCCTCTCTAAGGTCCCACAAGGTCCTTGCCATTTCTCTTCGAAGGGGGCCTTGGTCAAAGGAAGTGGGTGCAAAGGCACTCTTGGGGTGGCCAGCAGATTCACCAGCTGACAGTCACACCACCTGCGAACATCTCTGTGAATGCTCGGCCAATACAAAACGGGCCATTAGACGGTTTCGTGTTTTTAATCGCCTTATGTAGCCTGCCATCAGACTATGATGAGCCGTCTGGAATAACATTTCCCAACGGCTCTTCTGTATCAACATTTGGGTTGTATCCTCTTTTGTCTGAGCATCCTGCGTCACTCGATACAACTGATCATTTATAATAGAAAAATACAGATATGAGAGTACAATATCTGGCTGAAGACGCAGAGCTGACATAGACTGCACGGATCCACCCCAGCCAGCGCATCACATATCCCACACCAAGACACTTTGTTACAGGACTCATCCACACAAATTGCCCTTTATAAAGTGGTAAACGCTGGCCAATTCGTACACAATATACGAATGGGTGAGGCGGAGACTAACTGCAGTCTCGACACTATGCTTTTGTCCCCAGAACTGAATCATCACAGTCAATACAGGATAATCGTGGATATCACAATGCACACACCCTACCTTCACATTGTGACTAGCACCCAAAACCTCATCTTGAACCAGGCATTGATGGATGGAGGTTTGGCTGCAACCCGAATCCACCAAGGCCTGGTATATACCCCCCTTAACACTCACGGGTATGCGGTACATCCCAGCTCAATCAGGGGTGGCCTGCAGAATGTCGGGGACCCAAACCAATGTTCCCATCTCCATCACCAGGCATTGGTCCTGGAAATGCCCATGCTCCCTGCAGCTCCAGCAGATTGACCCAGACTTCACGCCTGCGCCCACAGCAGTGGGTTCACCAACCTGAGAGTGAGAGTGGAGAGGGACAGGGGAAACCGGCGGGTAGTGCAGTTCCCGATGCCAAGAAGCCGGTTTGAGAGGGGGAACCCCCCCGTTTCCAGGGAGGAGGAATAGGATGGAAAAAAGGGGAAGGAGGGGAGACAGGAGAGAGAGAGTGAGAGAGAGAGAAGGATATTGGGGCTTGCCAGCTCCCGAATACACTGCCATGTGGTCATCTGCTAGCTGGATGGCCATTTGGTGGCACTGGACCCACTCTGCCATCCCTCTCAGAAGTCGAGCAATAAACTGCTCCAAGTTGATCACAGCTCTGACATTGCATTGCTCAGCCAGCAACCATATCCGGCAGGTGTCCCAGAGCTGCAGGATGAAGGCAAACGGGCGGCCATGATCGCCAATGGTCAGCGAGCGGAAGCGTTGGTGCTGTTGCTCGGGTGTCCGGCCGACCCATTGCAGGATGGCTTTCCTCAGGTCGGCGTATACCAGGAGATTTTCTTAACTGCTGCTCCATGAGTTGGGCTTTCCCGGACAACAGTTATATTAAACGGACCGCCCACTGGGTGCTCGGCCATCCGCAGGGCCCCGCACCCCCTGCTGACAACCCTAATACCTCTCCCAGCAGCAACCTTAGTTTTCCCCAGGAGGTACTGACTAGGCTCAACCCTGCTTAGCTTCAGTGGGTCTTGAGCAACAGGGTGATATGGCTGCTGACAATAGATCAAACAGTTTGGATCATCTGTTAGGCCTAGACATAGTGCAGATGAGAGAGCCAATTTCAATTGCTCAAATACAGAATGTCATTCTCCTGTCAAATTGTATTTATCTGTTCTTTTTATGTAGCTCATGAGCTGCTGTAAGAAGAGGACTGAAGATCTCATAAATTTTGTTCTAGAACACCAGTTTAATGTGGCTAAGAATATTCAGCCTAAGCAATTATCCAGGGTCTGCAGTATCCTGTCCTGAGGAAAATTATCATATAAAGCTCTAGTTCAGGGGTTGGCAACCTATGGCACATGGAGGGGTAATCACTGGCATGCCAGCAATGGCGAGAGAGGAGTAAACTATTTTATTCATATATTCTGCACATGCATTCCAATCATGCAGCATGTTTTCATGAGCTGAATGGGAGGCTAATCAAAAAGTAAAAATGTGACGAGACTGCATTATACCCAACAGACTCGTGCAGTGCTTGCAAGCCATTTGTGCATCACAAGCCGGAAACGCTTCACTTTCGGTTAATTGTGCAAGTAAACGTGCCCGCTTTGCTTCGGTCAGGCTGTGCGTATGACAGCTTACATTCCGTGTTTCTTTTTGCTTTTAAAACAACACGTCTGTTAGGATGTTGGCTTTTGTCATCTGAATTTTCTGTCTGTCTGTCTCTACCCCCGTTTGTCTGTGAGTTGGTCTGTTCCGGTGGCATGGCAGCACTTCCCGCTGATTTCATCTCACCTGCACTTCATTATCTCATCACCAGTCTGCTCTGCTTAAACCCGGAGTTCTCAGTCATTCATCGCCAGATTGTTCAGTCTACCAGAGTGATCCACTATCTGACCAGCCAACCTGTACTCAACCACTTACCTCTTTAGTCAACTTCAGATCCACTCTCCATAAAGCCTGCCAAGCCAAACCATCCAGCTCACTGCTTTGCTCTGTTATTACCTCCTGCCTGCCCAGTCTTCAGCCTCAATCATCAATATGTTCATCATTCATCTTATCTCCAGTCTGTTTTAATAAACCATTATATCGAACTCTCTCTCTCCTAGTCTATGTTCAGCGTTTGGGTTCTAACCATTGTTTGGGCATAACAACATCATGTAGTAAGGAAAACACCACTATTAATCCTTTTTATTTCCAACCAAGAATACAGGTTGTGGGGGTTCAAAAATTGGAGTCTATTCAAAATATGTAGGTGCTTGTGATGCACGAGTCTAGTCACACTTTAATAGTGTTTAGCCTCCAATTCAGCTGATGAAAACATGCTGTGTGATCATAAGGAAGGATTACATCAAGATGTAAAGCATGTGGGAAAAACTTCATATAAATAAAATAGCCTGCTCCTCTCTCACTGTTACTTGCGTGCCAGTGATTACCACTCTGCGTGATTTTGAAAAATGAATGACATAATATAAAGGAATATTTAAGGTTCCACACAATTTCATGATCAGTAATCAAATATGCCAATTTGTGACATTAACTCATTTTGTACAAAAGGTTTCTTTAATTAAAATACTTTCACAAGATGGTCTGTGAAAATTCACATGCAAGATTTTTCACATGCGGGTTTTGCACAAATTTTTCCCTCAAACTTTTATGCTGATAATATTATTTGTAATGAAAAATAAACTATTAAAATAGAAAAATTAAAAATAGAAATATTGTCACAAGTGGACTCAAACTTCAGAAAATCACACACATGTGCATGCACAGTCATTGACCAGGAAAATAAAAAAATGGCACTCCATGTCAAAAAGGTTGTCGACCCCTGTCCAAGTTGTTGTTTAGTCCGTGTAAAATAAATTATTTCTTTATTGCCTGCTGATCAAAATCAGCCCACGGGGTAGGCACATATTAGAGGTATAAGAGATACTGTTGAACAAGGCTGGTTGTATGCTTATAACACTTTGTGTCCATTCCCTGTTTAAAAGGAGAAGTAAGGCTTAACATCTATCTCACAGGCAGTCTAACTCAGTAAACACAAGAAAAAATCTTTAGTGCATTAGATGAGAGCCCTACGACATGGCAGCACAAAAACTAAATGACTCCTAAATGTTCCACAAAAAACAAAAAAAAACAAAAACACGGTAGGCTCGGAATTACGTCCATCCCTGTGGTATACTATCCACATTTGACCTAAAAATCAAATCAAATTCAAAACAGAATTGACTATCTTGTGTAGAGAGGGATGGAGAAAAAACAAAAATCTTCAGAGAGATTATCACAGAAAATTATTCAGAACATGGCTGTACATTCAGCAGATTGTGGGTCACCACAATTCTCAGGGGATGCATTCTAGCAATTTAATTTGGTCCTTACGCTGTCCTCAACTCGGTTTCATTTTTGGTCAAAAACATTGTGAAATTGCCTGCACTCTCCCATACTCTGAAAGAAAGCATAGGTTTTAGTAATAATTTTCAGAAGTTCTAAAATATCAAAAACTGTTCTAATGACCACATCCATTTTCCTATATGCAGCTAATTCCTTTTGGGTCTACCTATTTATATATCTGGGTATTTAACCTCCTATCAACATAGTTTGGCTTGAGAGGATATTAGTGCAACAGAAAATCAGAGAGCTGCTGTGAGACCAGTAAATAACTTTTATTTATATATTAATACTTTTTTTTTGTTTGTTTTTTTTTTCCATTATTTGTTCAGAGTCTCTTTTTTGACTTTTGTGACCATGAAGTACCATGACCACTTACTGTGTTTTGTTTCAGTTCATTCAAAAAAGAAAGTCCATGTGTCCTCTGTGGTTGAGGTGTTAGCCTCATCTCCCAGATGAGCTAAATAATTTTTATGCTCGTTTCGAGGGAAATAACACCGCCCTCGCGGAGAGAGAGCTCTCGCGGCCGAATTTACAGAGGTTAGTTCACTCTCCATCTCTGTAGCGGATGTAACCCGATCCTTCCGACGGGTGAATATCCGCAAAGCCGCGGGTCCAGATGGCATTCTGGGCCACGTCATCAGAGCGTGCACGAACCAACTGGCTGGTGTTTTTACAGACATTTTCAACCTTTCCCTCTCTTTGTCTGTAGTCCCCACATGCTTTAAAATGTCCACTATTGTGCCTGTTCTAAAGCAATCCAAAATCACTTGCTTAAATGACTGGCATCCTGTTGCTCTGACCCCCATCATCAGCAAATATTTTGAGAGACTAATCAGAGATTACATCTGCTCTGTGCTGCCTCCATCACTAGACCCATTGCAGTTTGCTTACCGCAACAACCGCTCCACTGATGATGCCATTGCATCTACAATACACACTGCTCTCTCCCACCCAGAAAAAAAAGAACACTTATGTGAGAATGTTGTTTGTAGACTACAGTTCAGCATTCAACACCATAGTGCCCTTCAAGCTTGATGAGAAACTCTGGGCTCTAGGCTTAAACAGCTCACTGTGCTGCTGGATCCTGGACTTCCTGTCAAGCAGACACCAGGTGGTTAGAATGGGCAGCAACATCTCCTCATCACTGACCCTCAACACTGGAGCCCCACAGGGCTGTGTTCTCAGCCCACTCCTGTATTCCCTGTACACACATGACTGTGTGGCAACACACAGCTCCAATGCCATCATTAAGTTTGCTGATGATACAACGATGGTAGGTCTGATCACTGACAATGATGAAACAACCAACAGAGAGGAGGTGCACACTCTGACACACTGATGTCATGAGCACAACCTCTCCCTCAACGTCAGTAAGACAAAGGAGCTTGTGGTGAACTTCAGGAGAAAAGACAGAGAACACAGTCCCATCACCATCAATGGAGCACCAGTGGAGAGAGTCAGCAGCTTCAAGTTCCTGGGTGTCCACATCGCTGAGGAACTCACATGGTCCATCCACACTGAAGCTGTTGTGAAGAAGGCTCATCAGCGCCTCTTCTTCTTGAGATGGCTGAGGAAGTTTGGAATGAACCGCCACATCCTCACACGGTTCTACACCAGCACTGTTGAGAGCATGCTGACTGGCTGCATCTCCGCCTGGTACAGCAATAGCACCGCCCACAACCGCAAAGCCCTGCAAAGGGTGGTGCGAACTGCCAGACACATCATCGGAGGTGAGCTTCCCTCCCTCCAGGACATATATACCAGGCGGTGTGTGAAAAAAGCTCGGAGGATCATCAGAGACTCCAGCCACCTGGGCCATGGGCTGTTCTCACTGCTATCATCAGGCAGGCGGTATCGCAGCATCAGGACCCGCACCAGCCAACTTCATGACAGCTTCTTCCCCCAAGCAATCAGACTTTTGAACACTTGATCTCCCACGATCAAATACATCAGCACTGCACTTTATTACTCTTATATCTCACACCGGACTGTCATAAATTATATTATTATTATATTATATTCTCTCATAACAACTTACTATCAACCGACAGCCTGAATGTGAATACAGTACAATACAACCTACTGTACATTTTATATATACTATAAATACTTTTTTATTGTATAATGTGTATTCTATATTGTGTGTTTTGTATACTGTACATTGTATGTTATTATTTGTATATTGTGTTATGTGTAATTATGTGTATATTAGATTTTATTTGTGTTGTGTTAATCTGATTTGTATTGTAAACTGGTATATGTCTCATCACTGTCACAACTACTATGTTGCTTGGAACTGCACCCAAGAATTTCACACACTATTGCACTTGTGTATGTGGTTGTGTGACAATAAGAGTGATTTGATTTGTGATTTGTGATAGCAGTTGGGAGTTTAGGGTAGGTCAGGAGACTGTTGGGATGGCCACCGGGGGTGAGAAGTTGCTGTGGGGAAGAGAGAGTTCATGGCACATTGGTCACTTAAAGTCCCTTACCCAGTGGCTGGGTTTTCTGGACAGGGCCTGCTTCTTGTTAGCATGCAACACCCTCCATACCTCTGCTTCCCCTTCTGATCTCAGGATCAGTCTTTTCCCTGTTAGAGGAACATGAAAATATGCCTCACCTATACAGGCTTTGGTATTAGTATCAAATTGAAGGCTCTGATGCTGGCATAGAGAAAAGTTATTGGGTCTACTCCAGCATACCTAAAATCATTTCTGCAGAGCTACGTTCCCACCAGAAGCTTGTGGTCGGCTAATGAATGGCACCTTGTTGTACCAACACAAAGAGGCAACTAAAAAACTTTCCCGAACTTTCGGTTTCACTGTACCTTGTTGGTGGAATGACCTTCCCAACTCCATCCATGAAGCTGACGCACTTGTCTTTAAAAAACTGCTAAAAACACATCTTTTCCATGAGCACTTAGCCATTCACTCATAAAAAAATGTATGAGTTAAACTGCTTTTAATTTTTTTTTACCAAGTTGAAAAATTACATATATTTTCTTACCTTATTATCTTTTCTTCCCCGTCAATATGTCTCTGTGTGCATACGCACACACATATACACACACACACGCTCACGCTAAATTTTGATTTAATTGATTGACTTATTACATAACTAATATCGTCTTATTTTATTAAAATTCTCTCTGTGCATTCC
This sequence comes from Myxocyprinus asiaticus, assembly GCF_019703515.2. Classification (NCBI taxonomy): domain Eukaryota; kingdom Metazoa; phylum Chordata; class Actinopteri; order Cypriniformes; family Catostomidae; genus Myxocyprinus; species Myxocyprinus asiaticus. Next base: position 37,698,609 of record NC_059385.1, read on the forward strand.
TTTCACTTTTTGTTCTGAAAGACGAAAGTTAGTTTAAATAATGACATCATTCTGTGTGTACACCGCTTTTACTCTAGACACAGAAACACACAAAAGAACACAGAACCTTCTTGAGGCACTGAGGCTTGAGCCATCAACAAAACATCAGATCTGGATTGTTGAGAGGCTTTTCAGGTAAACCTGTCCTCCTGTCTAATTGTCACCATCTTCCTCTATCGAGAAGATGTATGTGTATGCTCAATTTAGCATGGTGAACCATGTCAAAATGACCCTTGACATGGTCAGAATTTCTTATTTATTTATTTTTTAATCAGAATGTTTTAATAAAACACATTTTGAATTAATTCTATTATTCTTAAATTTAATCTCTATTAGAATTCAAGAGAAAAAGCTGAAGAGAGAAAAGACCTGGGGACGGATTCACGAAAATGTTCTTAAGAAAAAAATTAAGAAAGTTCTTAGGATAAATTATAAGAAGTTCGTAAGAACGTTCCTAAGTGCAATTCTTGAAAAATTCTTAAAAAGTTCTCAATTGTTTTTTTCTAAATAATAAAAAGACAGGCTTTGTCATTATCTGATCAGCATGCTAATGGAGTTGCCTCATCTAATAGCCTACAACAAATTCAGTACTTCAACACTGGTAAATCGTAACAATAAATGTATCTATTAACATTTTTTTTTTTTTTTATGACAAGCACCTCGCGATACATTTTTTTTAATGTAAAGTGCGTGACGTGTTAGTTTAACAACATTAACCGTCAAAGGAGAATTTACTTGCTGCCAAACATTTGATAACTTCATTTGACATAGAGGAAAAGAAAAGAAACAAATACTACAAGAGCTGGATGTTCTTGTTGAGAAAATTACTGCAAGGAAAAAGTTCTCCTTAGGAAGCTTGATAATAATAACACGTTGGAAAGTAAGAGGCGGGTAAATAGGAAAGGGTGGCAGAGGCTGTCTCCGCTGTGCCCAACTCTGATAGGGATGTGGCTGGGAGCTTTCTAATGTTATATATTATACGTATAATTATTGTGTTTCTATGAACTGTAATGATCACGGAAAGAGAGCACTATATTCAGCGCATCCATTAGCATGATTGGTTAACACATTAAGAAGCTTCAAAACAACATTTATTGTTTGAATTTGGTGATAACATTTACATGGTTTACAAGCTGAAAATAAAAATATAATTAAACACAAAACAGTCAAAAAGTTTTTTGGTCTAAAATCAAATTTCTAGGTAAACAGCCCATTGCGACTTGAGACTCAACATGAAAAATCCAGTAAATACATTAAACATCTTACCTTTTTGGATTTAAGACAACTGTGCGGTTATCCTAACTTTAAGATGCTATTTAGAGTATGATGATTTTTACGAGTAAAAAATTCAAGAAGTTTTTTCTTAAGAACAGTCTTAAGAAAAAAGATAAGAACTTTCTTAAGAAGTTTTTCAGGAATACAAAATTTTCTTAACTTTTTTCTTAAGTTAGAAATTAAGAAGAAAATGGTAGTTAAGAAGAAATTTCTTCTTAAGAACGTTTCGTGAATCCGACCCCTGGCTCTTGCCTGCTAAATTGTCATTGAAATTCTAAATACTGACCCAAGTAAACCTAAACCCCTTAATTACCTGACTAGGAGACTGCTGGTCTCCTAGTTTCCCAACCTGCTGGTACCTTTTTCTTTAACGCATTATAACCCAGAGTCCACTGAGTGGTTGGCAGTGTCCTGCCCATAGACAATACTCACTCAATCCAAGAATCTTGTATTCTGTCACTATACACTAGTGATTTCACCATAATACCTATCTCATATGTAGACTTATGCTGCAGCATAATAACTCAACTGAACTCCAGTTTCTGCTTTGCTCATTTATTAGTGCACGGCTGGTGGTTCTGTCAGACGCAGCTGTTGAACTCACCCAAGAAAAGTTAACACAAGCTTTTATAGATGATGTTATGTGATCTCTCCTGATATTTGTTTACTTTATTCTGATTGGATATAGGTTAGTTAGAAGTAGCTAATCATCTTGGCATGAGATCAACATTATGAAATATAGTTATTAAAAGAGAGTATGATGAAAATTCCAGACATCATTAGATGTATATTCCAGTTCATACAGTTCAACGTCAGGTTCACATTTTCAGTTCCCCTTAAAATATTCCACTTGCACTGACCGTTCTTTTGCACCCCTTCTCCATTACCTTTCATATTTAGTGTTTAGACTGATCTATGGTCAGTGCTTGCCTCAAGAGGATTAACTGACGTGAAATCCTGCCAAAAATACACTACAAAAAGAAATAAAAAATGGCTAGATGTTGTGAGTTATTACATATTTGTGTTGGTGATTTAGCATTTTTTGGACAACATATAATGTTTAAGATAGATGGTGGAGTAAAAAGACCAAAGTCTCTTGTATGGGACCATATTGAAAGCACTGATAACAGTCTTATAAAGTGCATGATTTGTGACCAACAGTTGCCATATCACAATAATTCTTCCTCCACAGCTGCTCTTGAAGCACCCTAAAGTTTTATCTGATGGGCATACATCTGCTTAATCTGGAACTGCTGGTGTACATAGACAAGGTATTTAGATTTATATATTTCAGACTGAATATTTTGGGCCTCTAAAAGCCTAAAGCTATGCACACTAAACAGTTAATTCAGTATGAAAAATTAACTCAGCATACAGTTTAGGTTTCATAATTTTCTGGCCCTCAAAGTAAAAAACTATTCATATTATAAAGACAATTTTAAGAACTTCACACAGTTTACAGTGTAATAAATCATGATTTTATTTATTTAAACAAAAGTACAAAATAACAAAAAAGAACTCATATACAGACACTTGGTTTAATGTATTTAATGATTTGTTGATTACATTTAACGATTACACCGTCATAAAAACATTTGCAGTTGGTTTGTACAAAGTCACGTTTACATGTTTGGCCTGTTTTCGATGCATTTACACTGATTTGACCAGCAGGTGTCGCCAGTGTGTGGTGTTCCTAGCGCTTCGAAACAGTGAACCATTTTACGAAGCAATTGGTTTAGTTGATTCCGTGTTTCGAAAGCTTAGTTTCTGCCATCACTAAAGTTAATTACTGAGTGAGCCCACTGACCAGGAGAAATCCAGTCTCATGCATGTTCAACACCATCTACTGGTGTTGTGGTGTAATAGCACTATGTATTGGTGGGTGTTTTAAGTAAAACTTTTAAAAAATAATGACATTTTCTTAACCCATTACATAGCTATTGAAATTATTTTTTTAAGGATCAGCTCAATTTTCACAGTGTAGCAGAAATATGCATCCTTGTTGAGTAGACCTCTGGCCTCCATGCTCACGTGAACCCACACTTGACGCACGCTCCGTGTGAGCTCCCAATCCACAATTATAATTCAACATATAATTCAGCTGTAGACTATGCAATTTATTATTCATTTGCAGACTTTGTGTATGAAGCTAAACTTCATGTAAAAAGTTTAATTTAGTTGGTTATGAAGTTATTTTATTTTTGTAAAGCACCAGGTAACTTCACTTCACTGAATAAATTCACTTCATGATACTTTTGAAGGAACATTCTGCTAAATTTATTACTGAATAATACTATCCTCTATTTATTCTGCAGTCCAACAAGAGCTGTTTTGTGGTTAGTTTTTGAAGATCAGTGTTGGGATGTAGCTAACTACAAGTCGTGATGCTACTAACTTAGCTAAAGTTTTCAGTAGCTTGACAGTTGTTCAGCTGCTTTAAAAACAGTGTCACTTTTCCAGTAATGAACTACATTTTCCATTGATGAACTCTGTTTTCCAGCAATTAGCACATTTTGGTTATTTGGTAAGCCATCTTTATTGTGTAGAAGCCGAACTTCTCTGAGCTAAAGGTATTTAATTTGTGTATATGTACATTATGTAACATTGTGAATTTCTATAAGAAAACAGGCCTATATAGTAGTTGCTGTATTGTAGTGAACTCAGGCAGTGAAGGAGTGGATCCAAGAGCTTTTTAATAGTAAACTTAAGCAAAGGACAAAACAAAGTAAGGCTCGGAACAGGCAAAAACTCAGAACAAAAACATACTACAAAACAAGCATGGAAGGACAAGAACTGACAAAAAACATGGGAAAACCAAGGTATTAAATGCACAAGGGGCAAACAAGGAAACAACGAACACCTGGAACTGATAATAAAAAGAACCAATGAAACAAAGGCAACAAAAAGAACTACAAAACCCATAATGAAAACACAAGGCAAGAAAGGAACAAGAGATATACATGGCGACCTCTAGTGGTCACGAGGGAAACCACTACAGTTACATTTATATTACTAGATATTTCTATTTAAATTAATTTATAGAGATGCCAATATTAATGTTAACCCCGGCCAAATATAAAGTCATTTTTAAAAGGGAATACAACCAAAGTAGCCTAAATAAACAGAAAAGGTTGAAGAGTTGACAATGAAATGTGTAACTGTAACATTACTGTTATGATAAAGAGGACCCAGATGCAGGTAACAATTCAAATGATATTTAATGGAATACAGAGTGGTTAAACACAGCAGACAATCCAACAGCAAGAGTAATCCAAATGGCGATGATGATGATGATGATGATGATGACGAAGCTTGGCAGGCAATGACTGCAGTGAGGTGGGATGATGAAGGCAAAGATGACCAAATGCAGAGGGTACTGAGAGAGATATATGACTGGAGCAAAGGAAAACAGGTTAAGGTAGATCCAACTAAAAACAAGAAAAGAGCATGAGAGAGACAAAGCACAACACATGAGAATGATCCGACAAACACAACTCACACAAAGGGCTGCTTATAAAGGGGAAAGGAGATAGCGTGCAGGTGTCAGGTTATCAGGCAGCAGCTGGCAATAAGCATTGCTGAGCAACACCGGAGCGTAATTAACGCCACACCTGCAACAACACGAGGGAAGACACACAAAAACAAACCAGGGCTGAATAATCCCATGACAGTACCCCCACCCTACGTGTGCCCCCTGGCGCACTCAGGGCTGGTGACCTGGCGTTGGTGGAAACTGTCAATGAGGGAATGATCAAGTATGTCCCATGCAGGGACCCAACATCTCTCCTCCAGACCGTAACCTTCCCAGACTACCAAATACTGGAACCCATGCCCCCTCTGCCTGGAATCCAGAATACGCTTGACCTAATAAGCGGGTTCCCAATCTATGAGATGCGGCGGTGGAGGAACAGGAATGGTCGGATTTATCGTGGAGTAAAAAAATTTTAGAGATGTGGAAAGTGGGGTGGACTCTCCTGTACACTGGAGGCAATTTTAGACTGTTACCGGGCTAAGGATCTTGGTAACAGGAAATGGGCCATAAATTTGGGAGCAACAGTGAGGTTTAAGGTGGTGGTACAGTGAGTTATTTCTGTAATTTGAATGTTGCATAGATTATTGACCAGAATCTTGACATTGAGAGTAGAAATGGGGATCTTGAAAGCCTTGTTCAGGGAAGTGTCAATGAGGTTGGCCTCAGCACCGGAGTCGACTAGGGCTTGACAGGAGTGATGCAGAGAACCCCACTGCAGTCGTACCGGGAGGAGAGTCGAAGATGAGGATTTGGAATTAACTATCCACCAGTAACCTCGGAAATACTGGTGGGCTCTCTCTTTTACCGGACAGGAATGTGCTTGATGACCTGGAGATCCACAGTAGAGACACAGACCTTGTGTGTGTCGGCGGTTCTTCTCCTCCCGGGACAACCGAGCTCTGCCCACCCGCATGGGTTCTTCCTCAGATGACTGGCTGACCACAAACTGACTTAAAACTCCCCTGGGAGGTGACGAAGCATACGGCAGATGCTCATGAGTTGCTGTAGATCCTAGATGCAAGCAACGCTGAAGACGTGCATCCACTCAAATAGCAACATCAACCAGTCCATCAAGAGTCTTTGGTAGATCTAGAGCATTGATCTCATCCTTGATGCAGTCAGCCAACCCATGTAGGAATAAGTCCCACTGCGCCTCCTCGTTCCAGTTACAACTAGCAGTGAGCATCTGGAACTCAATGGAATACTCAGATACTGATAGCGTTTCTTGGTGAAGTTCGGCTAGAGCACGTGCTGCCTCTCTGCCATGTGCTGCATGGTTGAAGACCTTCCGGAGTTTCTCAGCAAAGAACTGGAACGAGGAGCAACATGGATGTTTCTGTTCCCACACTGCCATCCCCCACAGACATGCCTGACCAGTCAGCAGTGAAATAACATAAGCCACCTTTGATTGCTCAGTGGGAAATGCAGACGGCTGCAAGGAAAAAGCCAGAGAGCACTGGGATAAAAAAGCTCTGCAATAGTTAGGCTCACCCGAATAGGATGCTGGAGGGTTGATCTCAGGCTCAGATAATGAAGCAGTGGGTGGTGCTGTCTCCGGCGGGTGTGGCAGTGGCAGTGTGGGCGCAGGGGACTCATCTTGAGATGACAGTCGCCGGACAAAGGAGGAGAGCTCGGTGAATTGCGCTCCCAAAACTTTGTTGGCTCGCCCGGTGGATCTCGTGACCTCCTCTTGCTGAGCAAGACGGGAATCCTGATGAGAGAGGAATTGCTGGATCTCGGCAAGTGCTGCTGGATCCATGATGTTGGTCGGATCGTTATGTTATGATAAATAGAGGACCCAGATGCAGGTAACAGTTCAAATGATATTTAATGGAATATAGAGTGGTTAAACACAGCAGACAATCCAACAACAAGAGTAATCCAAATGGCGATGATGATGATGATGATGACGATGAAGCTTGGCAGGCAATGACTGCACTGATGATAAGCATTGCGACGGTCCAATTTAGTGAAAAAGTTGGCACCCCGCAGACGCTCGAAGGCTGATGACATCAACGGTATAGGGTAGGTGTTCTTAATTGTGATGTCATTCAGTCTTTGATAGTCAATACAGGGCCGAAGGAAACTATCCTTCTTATCCATGAAAAAGAACCCCGCACATGCAGGAGAGGAAGAGGACCGAATGATCTTTGTTGCCAGAGAATCAGAAATTTATTTCTCCATGGCCTCCCTTTCAGGAGCCGAGAGTGAGTATAAACCACCCTTGGGGGGGAAACGTACCTGATTTAAGCTCTATTGCACAATCATAGGGATGATGAGGAGGAAGAGATGCAGCCCGAGACTTACTGAACACCCCTCTCAGGTCGTAGTACTCCATAGGAACTCTGGAAGCATCCACCAGTTCATCCTGCAACACAGAACAAGAAACAGGGGAAGGCGCAGACAAAAGACAAGAAGCATGGTAGAAATTACTCCAAGCCAAAATCGTGTTACCAGACCAGCAAATGTGACGATTGTGCGTGGATAACAATGAATGTCCTAGGATGACTGGGGTGAGCAGAGAGTCAATAATGTAAATGAGGTGAGCTCAGAATGATTGCTAGAGACAGTGAGGTTTAAGGCGGTGGTACAATGAGTTATTTCTGTAAGTTGAGTGTTGCATAGAGTATTGACCGGAATCTTGACATTGAGAGTGGAAGTGGGGATCTTGAAAGCCTTGACCAGGAAAGCATCAATGAGGTTGTCCTCAGCACCAGAGTCAACTAGGGCTTGACAGGAGTGATGCAGAGAACCCCACTGCAGTCGTACCGGGAGGAGAGTCAAAGATGAGGATTTCCGTTGGAATGAACTTCCCACCAGTGACCTCTGAACTACTGGTAGGCTCTCTCTTTTACTGGACAGGAATGTGCTTGATGACCTGGAGATCCACAGTAGAGACACAGACCTTGTGTGCGTCGGTGGTTCTTCTCCTCCTGGGACAACCGAGCTCTGCCCACCTGCATGGGTTCTCCCTCAGTTGACTGGCTGACTGCAACCTGACTCAAAACTCCCCTGGGAGGTGACGAAGCATATGGCAGATGCTCATGAGTTGCTGTATATCCTAGATGTGAGCGACGCTGAAGACATGCGTCCACTCGAATAGCAAGATCAACCAGTCCATCAAGAGTTTTTGGTAGATCAAGAGCATAGATCTCATCCTTGATGCGGTCAGCCAACCCATGCAGGAATAAGTCCCACAGCAGCCCCTCGTTCCAGTTACAACTAGCAGCAAGCGTCCGAAACTCGATTGAATACTCAGATACTGAAAGCGTTCCTTGGTGAAGTTCAGCTAGAACACATGCTGCCTCTCTACCATGCACTGCATGGTCGAAGACCTGCTATAGTTCCTCAGTGAAGGACTGGAACGAGGAGCAAAATGGATGTTTCTGTTCCCACACTGCCATCCCCCACAGACATGCCCGACCAGTCAGCAGTGAAATAACATAAGCCACCTTTGATTGCTCAGTGGGAAATGCAGACGGCTGCAAGGAAAAAGCCAGAGAGCACTGGGATAAAAAAGCTCTGCAATAGTTAGGCTGACCCGAATAGGATGCTGGAGGGTTGATCTGAGGCTCAGATCGTGAAGCAGTGGGTGGTGCTGACTCCGGCAGGGGTGGCAGTGGCAGTGTGGGCACAGGGGACTCATCTTGGGATGACAGTCACCGGACGAGGGAGGAGAGCTCGGTGAATTGCGCTGCCAAAACTTAGATGGCTCGCCCGGTGGATCTCGTGACCTCCTCTTGCTGAGCGAGATGGGAATCCTGATGAGAGAGGAACTGCTGGATCTCGGCGAGTCCTGCTGGGTCCATGATGTTGGTCGGATCATTATGTTATGATAAATAGAGGACCAGATGCAGGTAACTGTTCAATGATATTTAATGGAATATAAAGTGGTTAAACACAGCAGACAATCCAACAGCAAGAGTAATCCAAATGGCGATGATGATGAAGATGACGACGAAGCATGGCAGGCAATAACTGCAGTGAGGTGGGATGATGAAGGCAAAGATGACCAAATGCAGAATGTACTGAGAGAGATATATGACTGGAGCACAGGAAAACAGGTTAAGGTAAATCCAACTAAAAACAAGATTAGAGCGTGAGCATGAGAGACACAAAGCACAACACACGAGAATGATCCGACAAACACAACTCACACAAAGGGCTTCTTATAAAGGGGAAAGGAGATAGCGTGCAGGTGTCACGTTAATCAGGCTGCGGCTGGTAATAAGCGTTGCTGAGCAATGCCGCCGTGTAATTAACGCCACACCCGCAACAACATGAGGGAAGACACACAAAAACAAACCGGGGCTGAATAATCCCATGACAATTATTTTCCAGTTACACTTACTTTTGATTTGCTATAGTTTTATTATTATTATTATTATTATTTATTCAGTTTCACAGATGTTAAATGTTTTTTGTCTCTTCTGCTTCAAAAGTGTGCCCTAGTAAGAATAATGCAGTGCCTGGGACAAACTTCCAGTATCACATCAGCTTATAAAGCTACAGTCAAATCCTGTTAATGTGAAATAAACCTGCACCTGAGCAGGTTTGAACTTAAGGACCTATTGCTATGATAGCAACTCCAGGATGAGCTTTGAAGAACCAAACAATCCTGGTTCATATCAAATCATCAGCAGTGAAATCCAGATATCTGAATAATCCATGGATGAAAAACGGGCCCCAGCTCACCTAGGTGAACTTTCAGGAAAACTTAGTATCTAATTCTTAACATCTTCGTACTGCCATTGGTCCATATTATCGGTTGGTGTGACCTAGAGCTCCACCTACTAAGTCTGACAGCTGATTCTGTTTACGGCGTTCAGTCTGCTAATATCAAGGTGCGTTCCAATCAACCAGTAGTGCCCTGTGAAGTGGACACAAAGTATTGTCGGGCTTTACTGGTTGTTTAGATCAGTGTTACTATCAGAAATAATTGGTAATTATTTCTTTGGTTATTAATTAATATTTAAACTAATTAATTGAATCTAACTCATTAAAACCTCATATTGGGCTCCAGTAAATGTAGTGTGCTATGTTTAGGAGCGGGTTTGGTTATTAGCAATAATTAATAATTATCAAAAAGAATTATTAATTATTAAAATAAATAGAACATTGATTTGAATCAATGTTAGCTTTTTTGAATCCTTTAAATCAACAATTATCTAAAATAATCGTTAATTGTTAACATCGATGAAATATTGATTAACATTAACACTAGCATATTTATCATTCAAATTCAACAATCATCAAAGATAATTATCAATTATCAAAAATCAATAGAATATTAATAAGGATTAATATTGACGGGGCACCACCCTGGGATCAGAGACTAATAACCAGATAGTATAACAGTCTCAATATTAGATTGTTTTCTTAGGAAAATCGACATCCGAAGAACATCGATTTTCGGGGAAAAAAAATCAATGAATGAAGGCTTGAATCCAAGCACTGACATCCTGTCAGCATATGACACAGGTGTATGCAAAACAAACCAAAACACTTCTCTTTGAAATATAACAAAGTTTATTTATGCAGTAATATCAATTAATAATTAATACAATGCAGTCAATAAACTTCTGACTTACAACTACAAACTAAACAGTGATATGATTAGATATGGAAACCAAAATAATCCTATAACACATGAGGGTGTGTGTGTGTGAGAGAGAGAGAGAGAGTGTGTGTGTGTGTGTGTGTAAGGAGGGACATGCACAAAATGGCGGACATGACTCTCGTGGAGAGTATGTCACATGAAACTTCCGGCCAGAGAATATGGCCGCGAATGTGGGCGGAGAGAAACCAGTCAATGGCGTCTACCAGTTTACCGCGTGTATCTGCTTGTACGATAGCTTAGGGACAAAGCTGAACTTTATCACGAAGCTATCTACTAGCCAAAAATGTGTGCGAGAATGTTTGTGAGGGGTTGCGCGCGCATGTGCGTGTGTGTGTGGTTAGTACGAGAGAAAGCAGCTGTTAGTTTATCACTCAGAGACGCGGTGGACGGCTCGTAAACCGTCCCGCGGTCTTTGATTCTTTAATGGATAAACTTTTTTTTGGCGGAAATGCACAACAGTCCAATGTGGTTGGACTACAACACAGCAAATCTCATTCGTGATAATTAATACCTTGAGTATTAATCGCAATGAGCGGACACGGCGGTCCGTAAACTGTAGAAGCAATAATGTTGATACATGAGAATAACACACTATAATATTCTATCTCTGCCCAGATGTAAACCTCTTACTTGAATCGCATGAGGACACAGGTAGAATGTGTGTTCATCCATCCTTTAACTCCGACTCGGTTCCTCGAGGCTCGGGTGATGACAGGAGGCCGTTTCCTCACTCTGTCGGCAGGCGGTACGGCTGCTGATTCTCGGCGGGCTGGCGGAGAAATCAGTGACGTCAACTTGATTGAAGATGGAAGAGAAATCTTTTCTCTCTTCAATTCTGCAGGCAAATGGATGAAGAAGCGGATTGCTCGGCGATCTCCTTTGGATCCGTTAGAGTGTTCGGTGGGACACAGAGTAATCTCAACTTGTCCAGCGAGATGGAGATTGTATGGCCACAGTTTCAAGTCGGACGTTACTTCCTTGTGCCACGAGGCTACACCTGAGAGCAGCGATGAGCTGTGTCTACGCACGGTGAGCAAAGTTGCTGGAAGCAAATCCTGGAAGATATTTCTATTTCCGATGACATCATGGTTGAGGGATGTTCTGTTGTGTGCTTCATCCAATAGGAGTTGAGAGTTAGATCATTTAGTGAGCAAGGCTTCATGGGATTTGTAGTCTGTTTTGGACTCCCTTTGTTTGATTTTGGCGCGGTTTTTATCAGTAAGATTTATGACTTGGTATGTGGGCCTGAGTTAGGTTTTACGACTGTGTTAGGCCTGCCTTTGTCTTCTATCTGAATACATGATGCCCAACAGTATTCAGCCATCTTAAGCAAATGTTCAGTTGGAAAGACACTGCAAAGGACACAGGGAATAAGTGAACATCGATATATCACTTCACAGGAAGTGGAGAGGGAAATTTTCCCACCAGTCATTGCAAAGCATTAGAGCACTGATGAGGTTTGGTGAAAAAAACACTCAAATTAAACAAACAAAAGGTATTTGAGGCTCTGTTTTAATTAAGCTTAATTTACCTCAGGGTAGGGTTGCACCAGCTGTGCGTAAGGTCTCACGTAAATTAGGATGTTAAGTTCACATTAAGGGCTTAGTAACTACTAGTTAGTTTCTAACTAAGTCAGTGCTTAATTTGGTTGCACCACCTGTTCTTAAGGCAAGACTTAACTAGTAGGTCATAAGCTCTCTGTAAAGTAATGCGTAGTCACATAATATGACGTTTACCTTTATTGATCCAAGAAGCAGCCTTCAAATTTGTACACAGAAGTGTTAAAAAGCTGTGTATTTCAGTTTTATCTCATTACGGTTGTTCTAACCTTGTTTGCTCATGTAACTGTCAGCTGTAATAAATTAAATCCCCATTAAAATACGATATGTAATATAAGAAGATTTCATTAATGATATATTTAGCTTATGTAAATAATAATATTCAATAACTGTATCTAAAATAAATAAGTGGTGATAAATAAATACTAATACATCAGGCTGGAAAAATAGACATGTATTCATTTTAATATCTTATATATTTTGTATATGTTGAAACTTGACACCGGGCGACGCATCCTGAAAACTGCACCGCTAGATTGGTTTCATGCTGAAGAGCCGCTTAAAAGTAAGTTTTTTTTTTCTCTCTCGTAAATGTAAAGAGTGTAAATGCCAACATCATCATATATGTTGAAAGGATTGAAGTCTGTCATGCAAAACATGAGCTCACTGATGTCATTAAATGAGTCTGTTTTATTATTCCATCCGTTACTCTTGTCGGAGGCTTCCGTAAATATTTAGTTTATACGTAAGGTTACGTCCTACATAAATTTAATGGTGCAACACTCAAATATTTAGTAGTGTGTAAATTGTGACTTAGTGCCCATTTACGCCACAACTAGGTTAAGTTGTGACTTACGTATAGCTGGTGCAACCGGTGTGCTTTGTAAGCGGTTTTGCTTGAGTGTAAAGTGCACAAGATGCGACCATTACATCCATTAATCTGAAAAATGGACAACACATGTATTATAAAGATAACCAAATAATATTTATTTTTATATTAAACAGCAACAGTTATTTAACTTCAAGGTTAAAAGTCTGAAGAAAGTAATTTGAATATCTAAAAATATACAATTCATAAGAATAAGTGTGAATGTATTATATTAAGTTATTTATATGGGAGAAAGGCAAGTTATATTACATTTATATGCATTTACACATTACATATTATGTGATCTTACTTGAAACCCGTAATCTGCATGACATCAGTTTTGTCAATGTTTGATGACATTGCAGGTTATTCCAAATGAAAGATTTTTGTTAAGTGAATTGGACTTCAACAGATATCCCATGTTCAGTGAGTAGGGAGCAGTGAACACTAAATAGGGACCCTGTGGATTGGAATGCAGCTTAAGTCAACTTCAACACACTGGCGTAGTGCAAACTAACCTACATCTGTACAAGCTTTCTCATAGAGACACTTTCCAAGAACAAGTCATGTGATTATTTTTGTTTTGTTTTGTTTAATTCGTCTACAAAAGGAATAAAATCTACTAAAATCTGCTTAGGTGCTCATTCACTCTATTGTTTGAAATGCTGCTGTGTATTTATTAGGGGTGGGGAAAAAAATCGATTCTTAGATGCATCCTGACGCGGACGATTCTGAATCGATTCACAAATGTAAAAAATCGATTTTCTAAATGTTAATTGATAACGTAATGTTGACGGAATGCAAAAGGCAGAACTCGGAAGTGCAGCGCCCGGACAGTCTGTGAGTCTGAGACCCAAGATGGCTGAGCGAGAAATACGACCGGCACCCTCTGCATTAAAAGCTAGCGTATGGAAGCAGCTTGGCTTCTATGAAGTTGAAGGGAAAAAGGACCTGGACAAGAGCCACACTATATGCAAGTTGTGTCAAACTAAACTAAAATATTTTGGAAACACGACAAACATGAGAAACCATATTACACATTTCCACTCGGAGGAGGAATAAAAACACCCAGTTGTAGTTGCTGCCAACCAGAGGACCATCAAGCAAGTGATGTCAAAGTTTCCACCCAACTCGGAAAGGACGAAGCAAATTACAAAATCTATCGCAACTTTTATTGCCAAGGATTTGTGTCCGCATTCAGTCATTGAGAACCAGGGCTTTCGCGCTTTGTTGCGCACTTTGGAGCCGAGATACAACGTCCCATCTCGAAGATATTTTACTGACACAGCGATCCCCACACGCTACAACGAGAGCTGCTTTCTGTATTGTTTAGCTTTGACATCAGTATGCTGTAAACAGATCTGGAAGTAAACCAGAGTCTTACGTAGGTTTACTGTACTGCCCTCCACAGAGTGTATCATTGCAGCCATTTACAAAAAGTGACTCAACATTTTGACTCTCCTCTCTGCAGATGTTCATTTAGTGCCCAAGATCTTTTTTGTATGAAAGCTGTTTGTGATTTTGGTACAGCAAAATGTTTTTTTTTTTTTTTTTTGTCTGAAGGATTATATTGCTCATTGCACATAACAGGAGGATGTTGGTTAGAAGTCTATTATTTTATATGTTAGTGATTCAGAATATGCTGAAAACTGTATTAATTTACTACAAGTATGCTGCTACAGGCACACTTTTATTTTCCTGTTGGTTTTTGCAATGCTGGGTTATATGCTGGCAAATGTAACCTTCCAGTTGACTTGCCACATCACTTCCATGTGTTTTATTAATAAAAGATATTGGAAGAAAATTCATTATGGATCATTACAAATACTTCACTTTAAAAGTACCAAGTAGTCACACAGTGAGAAAAAAGAAATGCATCAAGATGCATCGATAATCGTTTTATCATTGCATCGCAGCCCTCTGAATCGTAATCGAATCGAATAGTGAGGTGCCTAGAGATTCCCACCCCTAGTATTTATGGCGGGCCATTTAACCATAAATAGTCTTTACATGTAACATGTACACAGGGGTGGAAAGAGTACTGAAAATCTACTCAAGTAAAAGTACTGTTACTTCTTTAAAAAAATGAGTTTGAGTAGAGTAAAAGTACCTGTCCTAAAAACTATTCAAGTAAGAGTAAAAGAGTAGCTCATTTAAAAATACTCATAAGTAGTGAGTATTGAGTACTGAGCTGTGAAAGCTATGCCCCTTTATAATAAAAACTCTATGCTGCAATTTAAAAATGTTGCACACATACCATAATTTACATTCCCTTTCATGGCTGTTTGCCAGAAAGAATAAAAAATATAGGTATTTTATAGGTGTTTGTGATTGACAGCGATTACAGAAATGAAAAGATTAAAAAGTTATTTTCAATATCATAATGTATGAAACAATGACATTAAAATCAGTTTATGTGTAATGTCTACATTTCCTTTAATGCCAACTGAGAGAGTTATTGTTGCACATAAAACATGTTCAAAACAATGCAAGGAATGCAAAAAAAAAAAAAAAAAAATGTAAAAAAGCAGCGTCACTTGGCGCGTCATGTCCCACACAATAGAGGCGGTAGAGCAATTGTTTGGTACAGGGGCCACATCAGGCTTTAAAGGAATAATTCACACAAAAATGAAAATGCTTTCATCATTTAGTCACCCTTATGCCATCTCGGATGTGTATGACTTTCTCTCTTCAGCAGAACACAAATTAAAGTTTTTAGAAGAATATCTCAGCTCTTTTGGTCCATACAATTCAAGTGAATGGGTGCCAGCATTTTGAAGCTCCAAAAATCACATAAGTCAGCATAAAAGTAGCCTAATCCATGTGACTCCAGTGGTTAAATCCATGTCTTCAGAAGAGATATGATAGGTTGGGTGAGAAACAGATCAATATTTAAGTAATTTTTTACTATAAATTCTCCTCCCTGCTCAGTCAATCTCCACTTTTACTTTCACTTTCTTCTCCTTTTGTTTTTGGTGATTCACATTCTTCATGCATATCGCCATCAACTGGGCAGGGAGAAGAATTTCTAGCAAAAAATGGACTTAAAGATTGATCTGTTTCACACCCACACCTGTCATATCAATTCTGAAGTCATGGATTAAACCACTGGAGTTGTATGTATTACTTTTATGCTGCATGTATGTGCTTTTTGGAGAGTCAACATTTTGGCATCCATTCACTTGTATTGTATGGACCTACATAGCTGAAATATTCTTCTAACAATCTTAATTTGTGTTCTGAAAAAAGAAAGTCATAGACAGATGGCATGAGGGTAAGTAAATAATGAGAGAATTTTCATTTTTGAGTGAACCATTTCTTTAAGTAGCACATGGGGGGCCACATTGTCCTCCTTTTGAGATACAATGTTCCACATTGATTTAGTTCTTGTATCTTTTAAGCCCAGCAATAGTTGTGTTCTCATTCAAATGCATGATGCACAATTTTCTGAAGTTTGTGACTGATGGGACTATTCTGCCTGAAGTATTGCTCTATAAAGATTGACACTTTTCTATCAGGCATTAGAAAAAAACATGATAAAGGCTAAGCATAATTATAAATTATTTTATCATCTCTACTTTCCTGGTAATTTATTATACAAATTAACACACTCTCTACATCAGGGGTCGGCATTATAAAAAAAATAAATAAAAAAAATGAACAATATTATTAAAAAATATTATTATTAAAAATGTCACTGTTTTATTCTATTACATTAATACTTTTAAAGCTACTCAAGTTATTCAGCCAAAAGTAGTGAGTGGTTTTCTCGTTTCTTGTTGTTTGATTATTAGCCTTTATATGACATAAGATTACTAGACAGTGCTCAATTCGTACTCAAAATGTACACTTCAAGTCTGACATTTTGATGCAAATACGCTTTTTGTCCCACTGTTTATGTTCACTTTAGACCAAACCGACTGCGTTTACATTAATGCCTCATCTTGACGGGCATTGGCAGAATTATAAAGTGTATTTGTCCATTTAGGCACATACCCGCATTAGCGCACAAACATTAGCCACCTGTCAATCAAACGGCACGCAGCTACAGACGTCAGGAAATAAAAAGTCAATCTTTTATATTTCATCTAGATCAACCAACCAGTGGTTGTCTTGCTATCGCGATCGATGTAATGAACACCCCTGGTCTAGATGTAGAACAGAGGCTCAAAAGTTTATCATCGGTATCGAGGACATCTCTCTTTTTCTTTTTTTCAGATAAACAAAGATTGTTTTATCGCCCAGCCCTATTGATAACATTGCCTTAATCTCTCACATCAACCCAATAATCTCAGTGATAGATAGCTAAATTACAGGCTACATTATAGACACACAGAATCTAGTAAGCAGAAATATTACATTTACCTTGATATATTTCTTAAAATTAGAGGCAGGATTAATGCAGATATCTGGCTTGAGCAAATTAAATTCACATGACACAATCATGCAATTGGCCTTTCTCACTGCGAAAAGCCCTTCATGTGCGGCCGTGATGTTCAGGTGTTGAAAATGTGTTTGAGGCATCCTCCACATCCATAACAGTTGGTGCAAGATCTACAGCTGCCATTCAAGTTTTTTAGGTGTGATTTGATTTGACGGGAGTCATGAGACTCTCCCTAGCCAAACATGTTGATGGATAAAAACAGGACATGGAAGTAGCGAACACAGAGGGTGGGTAAATAGCGCAGTAAAAGTACAGTTACAGCACTTAAAATATACTCAAGTAAAAGTATACAATTTTTAAACTACTTATAAAAGTATAATTCCTGTGAAAAACGACTTAATTACAGTAACGTGAGTATTTGTAATTCGTTACTTTACACCCCTGCATGTACAGATGACATAACATGTGTACGAGTTATTGTGTCTATAAACGTAATTGCGTTTAAAGACGTCCATATTTTGGCCAATGGCAAGCTAGAAAACATTTGTATGAAACTGATTAAACATAATGGTGACCTAAACACCTTCAAAACCATGTGTCATTCATACATACAGGTGCATCTCAATAAATTATAATGTCGTGGAAAAGTTAATTTATTTCAGTAATTCAACTCAATTTGTGAAACTCGTGTATTAAATAAATTCAATGCACACAGACTGAAGTAGTTTAAGTCTTTGGTTCTTTTAATTGTGATGATTTTGGCTCACATTTAACAAAAACCCACCAATTCACTATCTCAACAAATTAGAATACATCATAAGACCAATAAAAAAAACATTTTTGGTGAATTGTTGGCCTTCTGGAAAGTATGTTCATTTACTGTACATGTACTCAATACTTGGTAGGGGCTCCTTTTGCTTTAATTACTGCCTCAATTCGGCGTGGCATGAAGGTGATCAGTTTGTGGCACTGCTGAGGTGGTATGGAAGCCCAGGTTTCTTTGACAGTGGCCTTCAGCTCATCTGCATTTTTTGGTCTCTTGTTTCTCATTTTCCTCTTGACAATACCCCATAGATTCTCTATGGGGTTCAGGTCTGGTGAGTTTGCTGGCCAGTCAAGCACACCAACACCATGGTCATTTAACCAACTTTTGGTGCTTTTGGCAGTGTGGGCAGGTGCCAAATCCTGCTGGAAAATGAAATCAGCATCTTTAAAAAGCTGGTCAGCAGAAGGAAGCATGAAGTGCTCCAAAATTTCTTGGTAAACGGGTGCAGTGACTTTGGTTTTCAAAAAACACAATGGACCAACACCAGCAGATGACATTGCACCCCAAATCATCACAGACTGTGGAAACTTAACACTGGACTTCAAGTAACTTGGGCTATGAGCTTCTCCACCCTTCCACCAGACTCTAGGACCTTGGTTTCCAAATGAAATACAAAACTTGCTCTCATCTGAAAAGAGGACTTTGGACCACTGGGCAACAGTCCAGTTCTTCTTCTCCTTAGCCCAGGTAAGACGCCTCTGATGTTGTCTGTGGTTCAGGAGTGGCTTAACAAGAGGAATACGACCACTGTAGCCAAATACCTTGACACGTCTTTGTGTGGTGGCTCTTGATGCCTTGACCCCAGCCTCAGTCCATTCCTTGTGAAATTCACCCAAATTCTTGAATCGATTGTGCTTGACAATACTCATAAGGCTGCGGTTCTCTCGGTTGGTTGTGCATCTTTTTCTTCCACACTTTTTCCTTCCACTCAACTTTCTGTTAACATGCTTGGATACAGCACTCTGTGAACAGCCAGCTTCTTTGGCAATGAATGTTTGTGGCTTACCCTCCTTGTGAAGGGTGTCAATGATTGTCTTCTGGACAACTGTCAGATCAGCAGTCTTCCCCATGATTGTGTAGCCTAGTGAACCAAACTGAGAGACCATTTTGAAGGCTCAGGAAACCTTTGCAGGTGTTTTGAGTTGATTAGCTGATTGGCATGTCACCATATTCTAATTTGTTGAGATAGTGAATTGGTGGGTTTTTGTTAAATGTGAGCCAAAATCATCACAATTAAAAGAACCAAAGACTTAAACTACTTCAGTCTGTGTGCATTGAATTTATTTAATACACGAGTTTCACAATTTGAGTTGAATTACTGAAATAAATGAACTTTTCCACGACATTCTAATTTATTGAGATGCACCTGTATAGTATTGACATATAATTCCATGGAGTCCTATGTCATCTAGTTTTCCCACATACAGCATTGATATGTGAGGTCACATGATGAAGACGCTGTATTTCGATCAGGAAGAAAGAAGAATTTACAAAATACTGGCAGCACTGTGAACGAACATGGGATTGGAATTAGAGGCTTATTCAGCAGCTACAAAACACAAGAATCATCTCATGTGCAAGACTGGTCATATGAAAGAGGACATTCAAACAATAACTTAATTAAATCAAGAACAATGATTTATAAGTTTTGACAGGTTGTTATTTGGTTTTGCCTACTGTAGTTAGTGTGATGTTCATCTCACAATCGCACAATTCACCTTCGTAGAACATGGATAATGTTTGCAAATGTATATGTTTTAACATAATATGTGTTAATATAATAACCCAATTATACATAAATTATTCACTCCAGAAGGATTACTGTTCACCTATTAAAAATTCTCACATTTAAATGTGCCAGCTTCTCCTAGGAATTTCAGTGCAATTCTTTCTGGCACTCACAAGCTGTTCTGAATTATTGTTGGATATCAATATATTAGTTTGCCTTCTTTTGATCCTGTGGATGCTTCAATTGGACAGAATAGCTTGTCTTTAATTTTAAAAATCTTAATAAAGTCATTTGTGCTCTTTAATAAAAAGAAAGCTTTAGGGGGCCTGGGTAACTCAGCAAGTATTGACGCTGAGTACCACCTCTGGAGTTTGAATCCAGGGCGTGTTGAGTGACTCCAGCTAGATCGCCTAAGCAACCAAATTGGCCCGGTTGCTAGGGAGGGTAGAGTCACATGGGGTAACCTCCTCGTGGTCACTATAATGTGTGGTTCTTGCTCTCGGTGGGGTGCATGGTGAGTTGTGCGTGGATGCCACAGAGAATAGGGTGGGCCTCCACACGCGCTACATCTCCGTGGTAACGCGCTCAATGAGCCACGTGATAAGATGCGCGGATTGACGGTCTCAGATGCGGAGGCAACTGAGATTCGTCCTCTGCCATCCGGATTGAGTCACTATGCTACCACGAGGACTTAGAGCGCATTGGGAATTAGGCATTCCAAATTTGGGAGAAAAGGGGAGAAAATCAAAGCAAAAAAGAAAGCTTTAAGAATACCATATGTTGTCATATTGTGATTATTATTACCCCAGAAATATCAAATCCAAAATAAGAATGAAAGATCATATATCTATGAAACTTGATATATTTTGTCCAGCAGTTCATTATCTGAAGGAAAAAAAAAAGTAAAATAAAAGTAAAATAAAGAGATACCAATATAAATTTTGTAATCTTTTGTTAGGTGTTCTCTGAAACAGTTCTGCATTTATTCTTGTTGTGTTCACTGTTAAACGCATATAATAGAGCAATGCATTAAAGGGAACATTCAATATTCTAGACTCATCTCACTAAAATTGTGCTTTTTGGCTTAACATTCTTTTGAAGTCTTTTTTTGAGGTCATGCGGAACGATATAATTTCACTATTTGTTGAATATAAAGCAATGCAATACCCTCACCTTGTGGACAATTAGCATAATGTCACTAAAACAGGCACACGAGTGAAACAACACTTTAATGTACATTATATTGACTGTTAAAATGGCCTGATTAAAAGTATTGAGTGTTGTGAAATGTTCAGTGTTAAAATGTTGTTTGCAATTAAATTAAATTAACATTGCTAAAATAAAACATGTCACATCCACACCAGACTCCCCCTCTCATTCCACACTCCGTTCTCTCTCTCCCCAGACTACTAGTCACTCACACCTGATCCTAGTCCATCGCGCATTCACATTCCTTCTGTAAGTACTCGTTTATATAAATATAAATGTTTCAAATGGTTAAAATGTACATTTAGTTCTTAAATGTAATGTGTACATTCATTTTTTCAGCCCCCTGATAAACAAAAAATAATAATAATTACTACCCTATTTATTACTTTTAGGCCATAAAATCTTGTATGATAGCTCAAGAATGATGATTGCTGGCCTCATTGGTAGATACATAGAAAAACTTGATCCCAGCAAGTACAAATACTTTCGGACTCCTAGTCCAGTTGTTTTTTTGTTTTGTTTTGTGTGTGTGTGTGTGTCTACAGTTTGTAAATAAAACCTTTCCAAACAGGAGGTATTGGGGCCTAAAATGTTAATAACATTTTGATAATGACAGCTTGTTTTAAGATGAAAATATTTATATTAGAATTCTACTTTTTATGGTTGTGAGGCCCCATTACCACCCATGTTTCTCTTTTTTTTTTTTTTGTTTTTTGTTTTTTTTAAACTGCAGAGGTCAGTTATGTAAATATTTACAGTAAATGCATTTACACAGTAATTACAATTCCCTACATAATATGAAATTGTTTTAAATATAAAATTATGAATGCAGAAATATAAAATTTATGTAAAATATGAAATTGTACTATATTAAATTATGAAATATATTCTCTGTCATGGCAATAGCAAAGTTTACGGCTGATCTGAGGTGGGTCAGAGCTGAATTTTGTTTGGCTTCAATGCTGCATTTTAACATCTTAACATTGTAAGCAGGCACAGAGCAGGCTTAACTCAGCTGTGTAATGATGCCTTTATACTATTCCTGAGTAACACTGGTTACATTTTCTGTGTAATGTTATTTAAAGATTTTTTATTTTTTATTTTTTTTTTTTAAATCTGCACTTTCCTAATTTTAGCTGACAGTCTTATTTTATTTTTGAGTTTTGAGTTGGTGATAATGTATACATACATCACTGTCTTTACATCATTTATATTTGGTATACATTACATTTTGGTAGAGTTTTGTATATTTGGCAGGGTATTTAAAATTCATTCTTGTTATGCATTATACAGACAATATAACAATTTAAATTTTCCATCCAGTATGCAGACAAGAGTGTGATTAAATTAATTCATATATTCTTTTTTTTTTCTTTTTTTTTTTTATTAGTTCATTGCAAAAGTTTACAAAAAACACGCATTTAGCAGGTAAAAGGACTAGTTGTCACGTTTTATATGTTGTAATTTTGTGCAATTTATGCCGACATGCCCCGGTCTCTTCAGCACCTTATTTGAATACACATTCACTGATACATTATACACTGTTACATTAATAAATACACTATGTGTTGTGTAATAAAATAAAAAGCACATTTAAAGCAATGAATTCTAGACCAGCCAGTTGAATCACAGTCATGTTGTTTGGGTTTCATGCTTGTGTATGTGACTTTGATTTTGACAGTCGAATTCCCGGTAAATACGCATCTACAAGCAATCATGTGTCCACGCTAGGGCGCCTGGACACAAAATTGCCTGTTTCGATGCAATAACACATACACGCGTTACGTCGTCTTTATATGAAATTCGTCTTTACATGAAGTGTCTGTATACGTTACGCTTAAAGAAAATAAAAGCACTCTGGCCTTTCAATTTTATTGTCCGTGTATTGACCTGTTACTGTGATGCCACTTTTCCCTCACTGCGGCAATATTTGTGACCATCAGCGAGAGAAAGAATGGAAAAACACCCATGAAACGATGTCAAGAAAAACATCAATAAATTGCTTGTGATACATGCAAAGCCTCAGGAAAGGTGTATACAGGTCTGACGTCAGCACAAATAATGCCAAATTTGACTTTCACTGACAATTAAATATATTTTATCCACAATTAAATTCCGTATGACAAGTGTTTCATCACTGCTCTCCCCCTTCATCACTGCTTGACTTTGGTGAAATGAAGCAGTGTCACTTTAAAGATAAAACTTTATTGGAGGAAAAACAACATTTTGTCTCTGTTAAGTAAACAGCAGTGTCACCTTTTTAAGATTTATAAACAGAAACATTTTGCAGACATTTTGCATTCTTTATGAATATGGTGGCACAGTCATACAGTGACGTCACATGAAACAGGTGAATAGCGTGTTAGCGCATTAGCTCCATGAAAACAGCATAAACATACATATATTACTTTAAATTAGAGTTGGGGTACTTGAGTCCGGACTCGGATTGAGTCTGAGGCACGAATCCAAATCTGAATGGACTTGGACTTGTCATGGACTCAGATGTATTTTTGCTCAGACTTGACATGGCATTTGTGACTTTGTTAAATCTGTTAAACAAAAATAACTAAAACGAGCTGAAAAGCCAACAGAGTTTGTGTAGTGAAGCTGAAAAGCATATTGTACCGTAAAGTGTGTTTTTGTGTGCGACTGAAAAGTGCAACAATAAATGTCTACGTGTTTTGTCAAGCTGGCCCCAGCTTCCTCCTTTCCACGAACTGTTACATAGTATTAGGCTATCAAGTTTTTTAGGCATAATGTATAGCTACACACACACATGTAGGCGACTATTCCTGTAGTCGCTTGTGGTTCATGCAGTGTTGTCAACTTAAACTTGAACCCCCTTCTTTGAGATCCATAATAGCTTTATGAATTAACTTTCATAAATTTTAAATAGTCGCTACTACTAAAGCAGACAGCAGCTCTAAACAGATTAAACTGCAGTATATAGTCTACTGCAGGGTTCCCCAATTAGTTTTCACCAAGGGCCAAATTTTGTCAACAATACCAAGCCACGGGCCACCACCGTCAATGATATGACAAAGTATTTGTGCTGCTACTATTATTACTGTTGTTATTATGATGATTATTATTGTCATTATTATTACTATTGTTGCTTTTATAATTTTTTTGTTGTTCAAAGAGTCACGACATAAATAAATATTCATTTTTTTATCATTAGTTATTTTTCTCAGTATTAGTAGTCTTTTTTTATGTATTAAAACAATTATGAACATTTAGTTTGTATACTGATATACAAAATGCAATGCATTGAAATGCCGTTTGATGTTATCAGTCTTACAGACTGCAATGGTCTGCATGCAAAGCAAACACGATGGTTTTGCATTGTGGTGGTCAGGCAAAATAAAGAAAAACTGTTCCGTCCATTCACCTTTGAAATGTCTATTCACAGTGTCCTTATGTCATTCATGTCTCACTTCGCTTTTCTGAGAGTGTCACTATGACAGACTGCACAAAGTCTGTGGCAGATGCGAGGTCCATCTCTGGAGACTACAAGTGATCAGACAAAATATTTGTGACATGAAACACCTCAAATAAAGTGAGCTGCAGCGTGAATTTGCTGTCAGTGTCAGCATAAATTCCCTTCGCTTCAGTTTTTTGCAGAGCATATGACTGACTGATTATGTCAGTAAGAGTTGCTTGAATTACAGGGAGTGTTTTTTTAATTGCCCACAGGGCTGAATACTGACAGACCCACCTTTTTTCGGATAGTCTCTTTAGTTCAACTGAATATTGCGATGGCTCGGTTTCCAGCAGTTTTTTGTTGTTGTTTTTTTTATGAGGGTCAGAGCTCGAATTTTTTTAAATAAAAATTCAGCTGTGGGCTGTATGTATTTTAAAACAGTCCACCAAAACAAGGTATAGCCAGTGTGGATGACAATGAATGTACAGTTTTCTGCTACACCGCTGTGACAGCCAGACATAATGGCTGTGCGTTGTAGCACTGTGCAATGCAAGTGTTTTGGTCAATATTGCATTCATGTATTGTCTGTTTGATCATTTTCAAGAGCGATTCAGCATCTAATCCATTGGCTGGAGTAAAATGCATCAAATAACTGCTCTTTTTTGCTGACGTCTTTACTTTCATCAGCTATTAAGGCAAACAGTCCAGCCTCTTCAATCAAACTACTTATTTGCTCCCTCACCATATTTGCCATTATTTCAGTTATCTTATTTTGTATATTTTCCATTTTGACAGTGTTGTCAAACTTGCCAATAAGATGTAAAAGCTTGATAAAGTTGTCTTGATTGGCAGAATTCTCATCTTCTCCATGAACTCTTTGTGCAACTGACTAACTGCTCACATGTATTCTCTATTTTCCTGTACTGTTTTTATATGTCCTTCACTCAAAGAAGTGATTATTTTCAAACCATTCTCTTTCCTAATGTTAAATTCAGCCCACGCACCCACTGAGTATTTTTGCCCCGCACTGGCATTGTGTGTTTTGAAAGATGATGTTGCTTTGTGCCAATTCTGATACTCATCGTGTGTAAACACTTTCTCTGTGTGACCGATCCCAAGGCGTGAAACATGTCTGCACGCAAAACAAAATGAGCAGTCCTTGGAAATTGAATATTCCAGCCAATTATAGTCCTCGAACTGTGGCGGAACTGAAAAAAACAAAAAAACAAAAAAACAAAAAAAAAACAACCTTTGTTGGTTGGTTATTTGATGAGAACAGGACTCTTGAATCTGCCGATCTGAATGCGGGACTAGAGCGGATCCTCAGCCTTATCACAATATTTATTATTTTTAGTTTTTTGTTTTTGTGTTATCTTTTTCCTTTCTCCAATGGATTGAGTCAAGGTGTAAAAAGATACATGTAATGTGTTGTTTTGGTTGTTTTTGTGAAAATATAATTGGAAACTGGACAAAAAACATATTTTTCTCGTGTCTTTAATTTATGTTGGTGTAGAGAACAAAAAAAAAAAAAGGTAATTATTATGTATATAACCGGTGGGTTTTATAACTTATCTGTTTTTTTTTTTGTTTTTGTTTTTGTTTTGTTTTTTGACAGGCTTACACCTGTCTGGCACCCGAACAATTTAATTTAGGTCAATTTATTTCATTATTGATTTAAATTGTTTTTCCTGGGAGCCGCCACCGTTACAGTACCACCTGCGATTAAAAGAATGTACCTCAAGACCGTTTTTACTGCCAGGATATGTCCTTAGGAGAGGGCGCCATGGCCCTTCCACTGCTGACTTGCTTAGATCAGGAGGGCTACATGAGTTAATGTCAGTAAGGCCAGTGTTGGTGGTCATACCACAGGGTTTACTACATCCAGCAACCGCTAACTGTTCCTCCTGGGGGACGACTCCTCTCGATCCAGAACATCGACTTGTGTCATTGTCCTCCTCTGAACTATTCTGATATGCATCTGATGTCAGCTGTCTTTTGCTTGATATTAAATAGCATTCCATTATAATCTATGTTGATGATGAACTTAAAATGATCGCTAATGCGTGCAGTACCTGAGCGCGGCCTAATCAACTCCTCCCCCAATCAAGACCATAGTGTTTATTTATACATGAAGGCACATTTAAACATTTAATCTATGAATATTTTTGAGGTTTTTAATTATTTTTTTTTTATTTTAATGAAAGTGAAATTGAGAGTAAAAAAATCATTAGGAAATCCTTGGGGCTGTGCCGGTGCTATGCAAATTTCTGACGGGGCTATAGCCCCAGCAAGCACCACCACTGACCATCGAGCTGCTTAAAATACATTGTTTTCCAGCATACAGTATTTCCACTATTCATAACATTCAACCATGCACAATAAAATATTAGGATTATGGGCAGCAACATATTTTATTTATAATTTAATTACTTTTACTAGACATTTACTATTCAGTGACAAATGTTGTGTATGAAACTAAACTTCAAATAGTTTAATTTAGTTGGTTATGAAGTTTTTTCTTTATTTTATTTTTGTAAACCGCCAGGTAACTTACGCACTTCACTCTTTTTTTTTTTTTTTATCTCTGACACTTCTGAGGACAATTCTGATAAATGTATAAATCAATATTATTATTATCCATGTTTTAGCAGTTCAACAAGTGCTCAGTGAAAGGTTCTTTGGTTGGTTTTTGACGATTTTATAATGGTTGTAGATTGATGTGGCAGGCGCTCAAGCAAATGTAAAATATTTTTATCATTATGCGACACCTGCTGCAAGACACAGGGACACATGGGGTGTGGGTGCACACATCTGCGAATAAAACCACCCACGATGTGCTGTTTTCTGTGAGTTATCTACTAGACACTTGTGACTGTCATGTCCTGTGTGAAATGCCCTAATAATATTATCAGTGGGCTTTTCCAGTGTTGTGGATGAAGCATTTGCAGTCAAATCATGAGATGTAACTTCTCAGCGAGTGCTATTACTACTGTGTTGACACATTTGTAGGTCTATGCATTTTCACAACACAGTCGGCAGTTAGAGACTCGGAAAGAAATCTTTTTTTCTTTTTTAGACTTTTTTTTTTTTAACATAAGAATCAATTTAGATAAAACAACTAAACTGAAAGGACAAATTGAAAATGAAAAAAAAAAATATGATGCTATAACGCAGCTGTTCTCTTTTCTATAAACTTTCACTTTCTTTAGTCAATTTCAATTAAATTTAAAGTACTTTATTGTCTTGATCGTGTGTATACATACAATATTGCCAAAGCATTAATACACAAGACAAATACTGACAAGAAAATAAGAATAGTAATAATAAAGTAGTACCGACTAATAATAAACATAGAATAAAATAAGGTGCTGAGTAGTGAATAAAATAAAATAAAGATAATATTAACAATTCACACTATAGAATATAAATAAAATTTAACAAGAAATGATGAGCAATATTAAAAAATACTGTAACATATGTACATTGTTACCCCTTTATTATGTTGATCTAGGCAGTGAAAGTGATGTATTTAGTCGTTGTTTGAATGGAGGGGAAAACACAACAGAATTTATTAAGAAGTGTTTTGGATGATATACCTGTTGGAAAATAATTGTTTATTGAGTGTTGTCTTCATACACTCATAGTATATTGTTCTGAAACCAGCAGGAAACTAAACATGATATATACAGTATAGAGAGAGAGATGAAATGCAACAGATGTATGTTTTTATTAGATTTATGTTTATCTTAGATGTAAAGGATAAAATAGGCTTAAAATGTTGATATGACACAGTGTTGACCTTACAGTTACAATTTTAATTCATATTCAGTAACAGGTTTATGAGTACTCGGACTCGATTAGTTAAAGATGCAGACTTGACTCAGACTGGACTAAAGTGGACTCAAATCAAACAATTCCATGAATCACATCCTATATTACTCTATTACAATTCTTTGTCTTAATGCAGTACTCCTGTTGTCATTTTGGTGAGCTCCATGTGACAGGGAATCAGAGAGAGAAAGTCGGCATGTCTGACAACACTCCATCACTCTGAATCTATAAGTGTGACAGACATCTGTAAGGTGGTGGTTTTTCACTACATTGGTTCGAGCTGTAGGAATGCCAGGTTGACTAAAGACATTTTAACAGCAAGATGATACAGAACTGTGCATTTCTTATTACCACCTTCTGCTACTTACACCAACGATGGAAATAAGAGCAGTTTAGAATAGCTAATAATGTGGGAGGGCATTGTTTAGAACTTTACTATGACCTTATTATAATGCAGTATGTAGCACTTAAAAGTATATTAGTTTACACAGTGATAGAAACTATATATGGATTAAAGAGAAAATGTTTAATAACAGTTATGTACATCAGATCAGATGGTTACAATTTAGATGTAAAAGTTACAAATTAAATGTATGAAATATGTATATGAAACTATGCATACTTCCTGAGTTGAAGAG
Organism: Myxocyprinus asiaticus; assembly: GCF_019703515.2. NCBI lineage: Eukaryota > Metazoa > Chordata > Actinopteri > Cypriniformes > Catostomidae > Myxocyprinus > Myxocyprinus asiaticus. Next base: position 37,727,543 of record NC_059385.1, read on the forward strand.
AATGATAGATAGAAAGAGACAGAAAGAGTAGAGAAAGAGATGCCATTGAGGTCTGGGAGAATGGCCTGATGGCCTGTTACCCAGCTTCCCATGAGCAGAGCTCAGAGAGAAGAGTAAGGTGGTAAAAAGAGAGAAAGAGACTTTAGAGAGCCTAGAGCATACACTGATCAGACGTAACATTAAAACCACCTACCTAATATCGTGTCCCCCTTGTGCATTCTGAGATGATATTCTTCTCAGCACAATTCTACAGAGTGGTTATCTGAGTTACAATAGACTTTGTCAGTTCGAACCAGTCTGGCCATTCTCTGTTGACCTTGTCGTGGCAGATTCCCCAAAACTCAAGCTCAGTTGAGTCAAAGATTTCTCGGAGGCGTAAAGTTCTTTTTCCAAAAATAGACTTATTACAGAGTAACAAAGCCGAGGTGGTCCATGGAGCATCTAAAATTACACTTCAGAATCACAAATTTTTATGTTCCCCCTTATCTCTTTGAGTGATGGCCTCTTCATCCAATGAAATCGTCTTATGCCTCCCTAGTTTCATCTTCGCCGTCTCCCTTCTACACCCTTGACCCCAACATGCTTCAATGATGGCAAAAGCTTGACTATTTCATTTTCTACATATAAAACACACTGTAATCACTTTATATGGTTACATATTTTATATTGACTAACTATACTTACTTCCTGCATTAATTTGATTAGTATATTAAATGATTTCCCTTATTACAGTCATTGGTTACACATTCCTAAAAATGGAGAGTTGTATTTCTGCTTCTGTTGTGTTTCATCACATTTCTAGCACTAATTAGCACACATATATGATCTACCTTTTTTGGACACCAAGCTCTGCTCATTAAATTATCCTTTTAGTATCCTCCACACACATCTCCCTTTGGGTCATACAAAGTTTGACAGAAAGAGTCTGTAATTCTCCCTAGAGAAGCCAAGCTTAATTTTTCCATTGATTTGCAGTTTGATTTTTAAACTGAGTAAATGATAATTAAATCAATAAATGAATGATTAAATATCTAACATATTGAATAACATTCATAATGCAGTTATTCATAGTACATTGATTAGACATTGTCATTTTTAGATCATTGCATATTGCATACATATTAATTCAACTATCAAAAATGGATTAACTGAATGATTAAATAAAAATATTCCATAACCTCTCTCATCAGCAAGTCATTTCTGTCCACAGAACTGCCGCTCACTGGATGTTTTTTGTTTAACAATCATCCATGCGATTATCCAATCATGTGGCAGCAGTGCAGTGCATAAAATCATCCAGATACGGGTCAGGAGCTTCAGTTAATGTTCACATCAACCATCAGAAAGGGGAAAAATGTGATCTCAGTGATTTGTACCATGGCATGATTGTTGGTGCCAGATGGGCTGGTTTGAGTATTTCTGTAACTGCTGATCTCCTGGGATTTTCACACACAACAGTCTCTGGAATTTACTCCGAATGGTGCCAAAAACAAAAAACATCCAGTGAGCAGCAGTTCTGTGGATGGAAATGCCTTGTTGATGAGAGAGCTCAACAGAGAATGGCCAGACTAGTTCGAACTGACAAAGTCTATGGTAACTCAGATAACCGCTCTGTACAATTGTGGTGAGAAGAATATAATCTCAGAATGCTGTTCTGAGATGTGGGTTGGCACTGTTTTGGCACGAGGGGACCTACACAATATTATGCAGGTGGTTTTAATGTTGTGGCTGATCAGTATAAGTTAAAATCCTCTTATATCCTTTCTTGACCATGTGAACAAAACCAGACCTGTCACATTTAAACTGACCAATCACAGATCATCTTTTAACCCCTATTGTCCTTAAGTTTGACAACTATTTGCAGACCCACAATACACAAACACCTCAGTCTATAGGCTGATAGATCACTATCACCACCCTATGTGTGTCTTGGAATGTAAGAGGTCTCTTTATGCAAGGAAATGAGGGTTGTATCACAAAAAAATATATATTTCTTTGCTAATTTTCAATACTACACATCCGTTTGAAGAGAGTGAGATCTCAGCAAAACAGATGATAAGTGTGACACCCTCTGCTGAGATCGAATTGTTTGAATCAACTAATGTGATGCGACTTTAGTGACTATCACTGCAGTTCTTCTGAAACTGTGGGGGATTCGCTCTGGAATAATCTGTCATATAAAACTACCTTCTGATAATTTTGTATAATGTTTAGATTGGCCGGCTGTAATCTCACTGATGGGTGCTGTGAAAGTTTGTCTTCAGTTCTACAATCATCAAACTCTCTGAGAGAGCTGGACCTGAGTAACAATGACCTGCAGGATTCAGGAGTGAAGCTGCTCTCTGATGCACTGAAGAGTCCTCGCTGTACACTGGAGGTAATAAGGTCAGTGATTTTCAGTAGAAATAATCAGACATTGAAACAACAAATGGCCATTTAGTGACTGTCACAACACTTCTTTTCTAACTGTGGAGTATTCACTCTGGAATAGTTTGTTGTATAAAACTACTTTCTGATCATTTTGTTCTTTGTTTAGATTTGCAGCTTGTATATTCACTGGTCATTGCTGTGAAAGTTTGTCTTCAGTTCTACAATCATCAAACTCCCTGAGAGAGCTGGACCTGAGTAACAATGACCTGCAGGATTCAGGAGTGAAGCTGCTCTCTGATGCACTGAAGAGTCCTCGCTGTACACTGGAGATACTGAGGTCAGTGATTTTCAGTAGAAATAATCAGACATTGAAACAATAAATGGCCAGTTAGTGACTGTCACAACACTTCTTGTCTAACTGTGGAGTATTCACTCTGGAATAGTTTGTTGTATAAAACTACTTTCTGGTCATGTTGTTCTTTGTTTAGATTGGCAGGTTGTAGATTCACTGATGAGTGCTGTGAAAGTTTGTCTTCAGTTCTACAGTCATCAAACTCCCTGAGAGAACTGGACCTGAGTAACAATGACCTGCAGGATTCAGGAGTGAAGCTGCTCTCTGATGCACTGAAAAGTCCTCACTGTACACTGGAGATACTGAGGTTTGTGTTTGCAGATTCATTACTACATTGGAATATAAGTAATGAATATATTGTGGTTCATAGATTCTCTATGGGGTTCAGGTCTGGTGAGTTTGCTGGCCAGTCAAGCACACCAACACCATGGTCATTTAACCAACTTTTGGTGCTTTTGGCAGTGTGGGCAGGTGCCAAATCCTGCTGGAAAATGAAATCAGCATCTTTAAAAAGCTGGTCAGCAGAAGGAAGCATGAAGTGCTCCAAAATTTCTTGGTAAACGGGTGCAGTGACTTTGGTTTTCAAAAAACACAATGGACCAACACCAGCAGATGACATTGCACCCCAAATCATCACAGACTGTGGAAACTTAACACTGGACTTCAAGCAACTTGGGCTATGAGCTTCTCCACCCTTCCTCCAGACTCTAGGACCTTGGTTTCCAAATGAAATACAAAACTTGCTCTCATCTGAAAAGAGGACTTTGGACCACTGGGCAACAGTCCAGTTCTTCTTCTCCTTAGCCCAGGTAAGATGCCTCTGACGTTGTCTGTGGTTCAGGAGTGGCTTAACAAGAGGAATACGACAACTGTAGCCAAATTCCTTGACACGTCTGTGTGTGGTGGCTCTTGATGCCTTGACCCCAGCCTCAGTCCATTCCTTGTGAAGTTCACCCAAATTCTTGAATCGATTTTGCTTGACAATCATAAGGCTGCGGTTCTCTCGGTTGGTTGTGCATCTTTTTCTTCCACACTTTTCCCTTCCACTCAACTTTCTGTTAACATGCTTGGATAAAGCACTCTGTGAACAGCCAGCTTCTTTGGCAATGAATGTTTGTGGCTTACCCTCCTTGTGAAGGGTGTCAATGATTGTCTTCTGGACAACTGTCGGATCAGCAGATTGTGTAGCCTACTGAACCAAACTGAGAGACCATTTGGAAGGCTCAGGAAACCTTTGCAGGTGTTTTGAGATAGTGAATTGGTGGGTTTTTGTTAAATGTGAGCCAAAATCATCACAATTAAAAGTTTCACAATTTGAGTTGAATTACTGAAATAAATGAACTTTTCCACGACATTCTAATTTATTGAGATGCACCTGTACAGTTCAAAATGATCACAACATTAATTTTTGACTAATTTGTGAAGAACTCAAGGAAAACTTCCTAACATGTTCAGATATTTTATGTATTTATATATCATTTTTTTATGTACTGTATTTATATATCAATATTTATGTATTTGCTCTAAAATGTTGTAAGAATAACAGCCATTTAAACTAAACAGCTATTGTACCCAAGTAGATTCGAAATGTTTACTGCAAAAAGTAAAATTTTATCATCAAAAAATGAAAGCATGTTTTCCACAAAGTAAAAAATAAAGGAAGAATGATGTCTCCTCATAGGGCGGCACAGTGGCTCAGTGGGTAGCACTGTCACCTCACAGCAAGAAGGTCCTGGCTCAACCGTGCCTTTCTTTGTGGAATTTGAATGTTGTTCGCATGGGTTTCCTCCGGGTTCTCTGGTTTCCCCCACAGTCCAAAAAGACATGCAGGTTCAGTTAAATGGAGACCCTAAATTGCCAGTAGGTGTGAGTGAGAGTGTAAATGTGTATGTCTGTGTGTGTTGCCCTGTGATGGACTGGCCACCTGTTCAGGTTGTTTCCCTGCCTTCGGCCTGAGACAGCTGGGATAGGGTCCAGCACTACCCACAACACTGCATAGGAAAAGCAGCTATAGAATGGATGGATGGATGTCTCCTCATATTATGAAAATGTTTCTGTGAATCAATAGAAAACTACAACAAACACACCTCAAGTGCAGTTTACAAAAGCAATCATTGTAGCCCTTTAATACAGTAAAATATAAACCTAAATTAACAATTTTAAAGGAATTTTGTTCCTTGATTTTTTTCCATGTTATGGTTGATATTTGTATGGAATTGTGAGTTGTGTATTTTTAAATGTTTAGCTACTGTAATGTTTAAATTTTGTACGATTGTTTCCCTTTTCTGTACATTATGGATGAAAGATAGTTATAAACAAATTCTTTTAAAGACAGAAAACTAAGCTTTGACTAAATTTACACTTGTATTCATACTCCAACAACTTAAAGACATGACATGATTTCCGGTAAGGGAACACCGTGATGCTCACTGGTTTTTACGTTGCATTCTGGGATTTTTGGGGAGTGACTGTTTCAGCACACTGGAACAATTTTGTGATTCAAATCAAATCAAAATCAAATCACTTTATTGTCAAACAGCCATATACACAAGTACAATGGTGTGTGAAATTCTTGGGTGCAGTTCCGATCAACATAGCAGGCGTGACAGTAATGAGACCGTACCAATTTACAATAACATCAAATTAACACAGCACAATTTAAACATCTGATATACACATAATTACACTCAACAATATACAAATAATAACATACACTGTACATTATACAATATGCACTATATAGATACACATTATTCAATAAAAATAAAAATATATAAAAAAGTATATATAGTAGTATATATAGAATGTACAGTATTGTACTGTATTGACATTCAGGCTGTCGGTTGATAGACAGTTGTTAAGAGAGAATATAATATAATAATAATATAATTTATGACAGCCCGGTGTGAGATATAAGAGTAAGGGTAATAAAGTGCAGTGCTGATGTATTTTGATCGTGGGAGATCAAGAGTTCAGAAGTCTGATTGCTTGGGGGAAGAAGCTGTCATGGAGTCGGCTGGTGCGGGTCCTGATGCTGCGATACCGTCTGCCTGATGGTAGCAGTGAGAACAGCCCATGGCTCGGGTGGCTGGAGGCTCTGATGATCCTCCGAGCTTTTTTCACACACCGCCTTGTATATATTTCCTGGAGGGAGGGAAGCTCACCTCCGATGATGTGTCTGACAGTTTGCACCACCCTTTGCAGGGCTTTGCGGTTGTGGGCGGTGCTATTGCCGTACAAGGCGGAGATGCAGCCAGTCAGGATGCTCTCTACAGTGCAGGTGTAGAACCATGTGAGGATGTGGTGGTTTATTCCAAACTTCCTCAGCCATCTCAGGAAGAAGAGGCACTGATGAGCCTTCTTCACAACGACTTCAGTATGGATGGACCATGTGAGTTCCTCAGTGATGTGGACACCAAGGAACTTGAAGCTGCTGACTCTCTCCACTGGTGCTCCATTGATGGTGATGGGACTGTGTTCTCTGTCTTTTCTTCTGAAGTCCGCCACAAGCTCCTTTGTCTTACTGACGTTGAAGGAGAGGTTGTGCTCCTGACACCAGTGTGTCAGAGTGTGCAGCTCCTCTCTGTAGGCTGTTTCATCATTGTCAGTGATCAGACCTACCACCGCCGTGTCATCAGCAAACTTAATGATGGCATTGGAGCTATGTGTTGCCACACAGTCATGTGTGTACAAGGAATACAGTAGTGGGCTGAGAACACAGCCCTGTGGGGCTCCAGTGTTGAGGGTCAGTGATGAGGAGATGTCGCTGCCTATTCTAACCACCTGGCGTCTGCTTGACAGGAAGTCCAGGATCCAGCTGCACAGCGAGCTGTTTAAGCCCAGAGCCCTGAGTTTCTCATCTAGCTTGGAGGGCACTATGGTGTTGAATGCTGAGCTGTAGTCTACAAACAGCATTCTCACATAAGTGTTCTTTTTTTCCAGGTGGGAGAGAGCAGTGTGTATTGTAGATGCAATGGCATCATCAGTGGAGCGGTTGTTGCGGTAAGCAAACTGCAACGGGTCAAGGGAGACAGGCAGCGCAGAGCATATGTAATCTCTGATTAGTCTCTCAAAGCATTTGCTGATGATGGGGGTCAGAGCAACAGGACGCCAGTCATTTAAGCAAGTTATTTTTGATTGGTTTGGAACAGGCACAATGGTGGATGTTTTAAAGCATGTGGGGACTACAGACAAAGAGAGGTAAAGGTTAAAAATGTCCGTAAAAACACCAGCCATCTGGTTCGCACATGCTCTGATGATGCAGCCCGGAATGCCGTCTGGACCCGCGGCTTTGCGGATATTCACCCGTCGGAAGGATCGGGTTACATCCGCTACAGAGACGGAGAGTGAACTAACCTCTGTAGCTTCAGCCGCGATAGCTCTCTCCGTGAGGACGGTGTTATTTCCCTCAAAACGAGCATAAAAAGTATTTAGCTCATCCGGGAGAGAGGCAGCGGTGTTCATGGTGGAGTTTTTATTCCTTTTAAAGTCCGTGATGATGTTAATTCTCTGCCACATGCTTCTAGAGTTGGTGGTGTTAAACTGTCCTTCAATCTTGCTCCTGTACTGGCGTTTTGCGGTTCTGGCTTGTTTATGCTCCTCCGTGTTCCCGGAATTAAAAGCGGAGGTCCGCACATTAAGTGCCGCGCGAACATCGTTATTTATCCATGGTTTCTGATTCGGATAGATCCGTATTGTTCTGGTCGGAACCACGTCCTCCACGCACTTTTTGATGAAACACATTACGCTATCAGCGTAAAGCTCGATGTCGTCATCAGAGGTGGACCGGAACATCTCCCAGTCCGTGTGATCAAAACAGTCTTGTAGGGTAGAATCTGATTGGTCCGACCAGCACTGGATCGTTCTGAGGGTGGGTGCTTCCTGTTTCAGTTTCTGCCTGTAAGCGGGCAGAATCAGAATGGAAGAGTGGTCCGATTTGCCAAATGGTGGGCGGGGGAGGGATTTGTAGCCATCCCGGAAGGTAGAGTAGCAAAGGTCCAAAACCCGTTCCCCTCGTGTGTTGAAACTAATGTGCTGGTGGTATTTTGGTGCGACTGATTTTAAACTGGCTTTATTAAAGTACCAGGTCACAATGAACACGGCCTCAGGGTGCGCGGTTTCCTGCTCACTTATACTCCCATACAGTTCCTTGAGTGCCCGGTCTGTGTCGGCTTGTGGCGGGATATACACAGCAGTGATAATGACCGCTGTGAATTCCCTCGGTAGCCAGAATGGTCGACACAGAAGCATGAGAAATTCCAGATCAGGAGAGCAGAAAGACTTGATAGAATGTACATTCATCTGATCACACCAGGATTTGTTGATCATAAAACATACGCCATCACCTCTGCTTTTACCTGAAAGGTCTTTCGCTCTGTCCGCTCGGTGCACAGAGAACCCCACGGGTTCAATGGCTGAGTCTGGAATCTCCGCAGACATCCAAGTTTCCGTAAGGCAGATAATGCAGCAGTCCCTTGTATCTCGTTGGAAATAGATCCGCGCTTTCAGCTCACAGAGCTTGTTATCCAGAGACCGAACATTTGCCAGTAGAATAGTGGGTAGCGGGGGTCGATTTGTGCGGCGTCTTACTCTGATGAGAACGCCGGCTCTGTTTCCCCTTTTCCTTTTGCGTTTCCGCGGCCGTGCTGCCCAGACAAAGGGCTCCGCTTGCGTGTTTGTAAACAGCGGGTCGGCATTGAGAAATTTGAAGTCCGGTTTACGGTGTGAAATTGCTGAACCAATGTCCAAAAGTGTTTGTCTGTTGTAGACAATAAGGCAGACAACATCCAAGACACAAAACAAACAAAACACTACTATGCTGTGTCGGAGCTCGCAACGCAGCAGCCATACTCAGCGCCATCTTTGTCTCCCTGATTGGGACAACCCTAGAAATGACCGACACCCTGACCAGTGCCCTGACTAGTAAACTAGGGCTGACTGAGGCGCACCATATGAGTTCAGTCACCGTGCACTTCAAAGATCTTCACAGTCACTAGGGCCTGCTATATAAATGTTACATGCACACAAAATGAGCAGTTAAATGTGCATATGTAATTTCTCACGCACACATCAGGATTTATGATTTTGCTGTAAATATGTGTGCACCATCTGGACACTCTTTACTGTGGTTTGCACTCTTTTACTGGTGTGTGTGAATTGGCAACTCAAACTGGTCAAGTAATGAACTCAACAGACTGATTATAACTAGGAGTGTAACAGTTCACTCATCTCACTATTCAGTTTTCTTCACAATACTGGATTCATGGCTTAGTTCAGTTCACAATACTTTAAATGCCTGAATCAAGAAAATCTTTATTACTTTTTAAACATTTGCAAAACAGTTCCCTATCTGTCACTCACTCGACGTTGTGTCGATGTAGTGACACAAGGGGTCACTCTTGGGAGCCTGAGACATCTCTGGTCTTTGATAAAAGGCCAATGAAAATTGGCGAGTGGTATTTGCATGCCACTCCCCCGGACATACGGGTATAAAAGGAGCTGGTATGCAACCACTCATTCAGATTTCCTCTTCGGAGCCAAACGGTCATGCTCACTGAGCTGAATTCCCATGACTGTTCATTCACCTCTGCTGGATCTGACGGCGCATTTCAGCGGCTTCTCCCTCCTCTGTACTGGTGCACTGCAGAGAATGCCCCTGGGCGATTCGGCAGAAGTAAAAAGAGGATATTTCTCTAAAAGTGTATATTTCTCTAAAAGAGTATATTTCTCTAAAAGAGAGGCACACGGAACATCTTTTTAAAGACGCGTCTTTTTAAAGATGCCTTTCCTTTGTGTGTTATTCCTGGTTGTGCTCGTTATCTCTCACCTTCTGACGGTCACGATCGCCGTCTTTTGTGTCTGGGCACTGCTCATGTGGAGACAGCGTTCGTGGATGGGTCATGTACTCATTGCGAGGACATGTCCATGGCAACAATGCGGTCACGGCTTGCCTTCGTAAGAAAGCAAGCCACCCCAGAAGCACCCCACCTTGGTCCTTCTACCCACGGATATGAGGCCAGTGCGGCTAGCACTGGGGGCGATTTGGGGACCCCAATGGGACCACCTCCACCGGGTATCCCCCCGCAGACTTCCCATTCCCCAGCATGCTCGTCTGCCCCAATCGGGCTTCCGGATGAGTCCGCCGGCTCATCTCACGGCGAGTTCGACCTCTTATTCGGAGCCCGCGAAAGTGATGAGCTCTCGAGCGCAGCATTAGAGAGCGGGCTCGTCCAGTCGGACGCGGAAGACTCAGCTGGGCTCCTCCCTTCGGGTGCAGTCCCCAGTCACAGGCTGACGCGGAGATGACGACATGCTTTCCCGGGAAGCCGCGAGTGTCGGGCTAGAGTGGATCTCTCCACTCTCCCCTGAACCCTTGCGGCTCGATTATTGGTTCCTGGGCTCGCAGCGCCTCTCAAAGCCATGCCCCTCCCCGTTCCTTTCTTCCCGGAAGTGCATGAAGAGCTGACAAAGTCGTGGAAGGCACTTTTTACTGCCTGGTCCCGATCTTTTCAGCTTCCCCGCCCTCACTACCCTCGATGGTGGGCGGCCAAGGGCTATTCGGCAATCCCCTGGTGGATAAAGGTGCTCGGGTGCACCTATGCCTGCAGAGCGCCACCACCTGGCGTGTGTGCCCAAAGCCCCCATCCAAGGCCTGTAGGTTTATGTCATCTCTGACGGCCAAGGCCTACGGTGCCGCCGGACAAGCTGCCTCCACCCTGCACGCCATGGATCTCCTGCAAGTCTGCCAAGGCATTAAAGGAACTGCACGAGGGTAGTTCCACCCTGGGATTGATGCAGGAACTGCACTCGGCGACCGACCTTGCTCTCCGAGTGACGAAGGTCACGGCGCGGTCTCTCGGGCGGACGATGGCCACATTAGTGGTCCAGGAGTGCAAACTTTGGCTCAACCTAGTCGAGATGGGTGAGGCCGACAAGATACAGTTCCTTGCTGCCCCCATCTCCCAGGCTGGCCTATTCGGCGACACGGTCAAGGACTTTGCCCAGCAGTTCTCGACGGTGGAGCAGCAGATGGAGGCTATCCAGCATATCCTGTCATCCTGTCCCCAGCCCTGTCATTGCTGTGTCTGGTGTGCACTTTGCACATCTATTTGGATCGCATGCAGAGCTTTAGGATCTCTGAGCAGCTCTTTGTCTGCTTTGGTGCACAGCGGGAAGGAAGCGCTGTCTCCAAGCAGAGGATCGCCCACTGGCTCATTGACGCCATAGCTATGGCATATCACGCCCAGGATGTGCCGCCCCCAGTAGGGCTACGAGCCCATTCTACCATTGTTATAGGCCCTGGCCAGGGGTGCCTCTCTAACAGACATTTGCAGAGCAGCGGGCTGGGCAACACCCAACACCTTTGCAAGGTTCTACAACCTCCGGGTGGAACCGGTTTCGTCCCAGGTAGTGGCACGCAATACAAGCAAACAAGCCTGGGATAGCTGGCCGGGTGTATCGCTTGCACATAGTGCCTTTCACCTCCTCTGAGCTGAAGACATGCGCCATTAATTCCCAGTAGTGTTCACAAACTATGTCCCCTGGTTGACTTCCTCCGAGCCCTGTGACAGCCGAGTTTTCAGAGAGACTCGCTGCCGGCCCAGTACACGTGCTAACTAAGAGCCCTGTTCTGGGGTAGGTGCTCCGCATGTGGTGGTTCCCTGTAAGGTAACCCCATGCGATGTATGTCTTCCGCTAATTAGTTTCCCTGTTGGCAAACTGCATCTTCCTTGGGCAGAGCCCCCTCTGCCACAGTCTCCATGTTTGTAGTAACTCCTCCCCCGTTGGGTAGGATCTACAATGAGACTCTCCACATGGTTGGCAAGACCATGTGACATATTTTCCACTTAAATATCCCTCCTCTCTTTGGGCGAGGTGTGGTCTCCGCAGTGTCCTCCCCTTGGGAGGGACACCCCAACTAGACCTGGCGGCCCAGTCGGATAATCCCCCTTCTTTTTTAGGGAGTGGAAAAAAAGAAGGGGAAAAGATGCCACGACTGGGTTAGCCTGTCTCTATCTTTTGGGTAGTCAACTTGTCCCCAAAGGGCCGTTCGACACTCATAACTATGTTGGGGGAGGTTACGTGTCAGCCTGGTACACTGGCTACGAGGCACATAGTTGTCTGCCTGTCACACACCGCCAGTTCACGTAACACAGTTCAGCCAGTTGCGGCATTTTTTATAGGGACCCCTAGTGTCACTACATCAACACAACGTCGAGTGAGTGACAGATAGGGAACATCATGGTTACTTGCGGAACAAGACATTGTGTCCCTCCTGCCACAACGCTGGACTACCCGCTGAAATGTCCGGGACCTTGTCTCGGATCCTCAGCATAAAACCTGAATGAGTGGTTGCATACCAGCTCCTTTTATACCCGTATGTCCGGGGGAGTGGCATGCAAATACCACTCGCCAATTTTCATTGGCCTTTTATCAAAGACCAGAGGTGTCTCGGGCTCCCAAGAGTGACCCCTAGTGTCACTACATCGACACAACATCTCATTCCCTCCATCAGGGAACGGAGGTTATGCAAGTAACCATGACATTTTCAGTTAACTAGTTATTTCAAAAATATTATACATTTAGGTCTATAAGTAATTGGACAGTGACACAATTTTCATAATTTTGGCTACAGCTGTTTCATCATCAGTTGTGGGCTATTCCCAAGTTCTTTCATTTAAAAATTAAGCAGTTAAAAGTTGCGGACCTTATTCCAAATGTGTAATTTGCATTTGAAATCTGCTGCTGTAAACTCTCATTGTGAGGTCCAAAGAGTGGTCAATGCAACTAAAGCTGGTCATCATTAGGTTGAAAAAAAGAAGACAAATCTATCAGAGAGAATGCAAAAAGCTAAGGAGTGGCCAAATTAATAATTTGGTACATTCTTAAAAAGAAGGAACACACTGGTGAATCACTTCACAACATCAAGCCAAGTCAAGAACATTCTCCAGGAGGTAGGTGTATCATTGTCAAAGTCAACAATCAAGAGAGGATTTCATGAAAGTAAATACAGTGGGTTTACCACAAGGTGCAAACCACTGGTAATCCTCAAGAATAGGAAGGCCAGATTAGGCTGCCAGGAAACATAAAAAGCCTGCCAAGTTCTGAAACATTTTTCTTTGGACAGATGAAACTAAGATAAACCTGTGCCAGAATCAAGGGAAGAGATGGCTTATGATCAAAGCATCACCACATCACCTGTGAAACCTGGTGGAGGCAGTGTTATGGCATGGGCAAGTGTAGCTGCCAATGATATAAAATCAGCTCTTTTAACTTTGTAACATTATGCAGTTATTGAGGCAGGACCTTTAACGTGGTGTGAATAAGAGAAAAAAGAAGCAAACACACTGAATAAATGGATTTTACATATATTAATCAAGAGCATCAATACACTGTAAAATAGTATTAGAAAATAAAGTAATAATTTAAAAAAGATTTTAAAAAATCATGTCAATGTGAAGCAGAATCTCTCAGGAGTGTTTACAGCAATTTGTGGAATCCATGAAGAATTTAGACTGTTTTGGAGGCAAACTAAATAAAAATAACTAAACCATATGGAAAAACTTGTTCATGTTCTCCAGAGAATGACAAGAGATAACAAAATTTCAGTGTGGAGGGCTTGTATATTATTAACTCCTGGCTCGATAATACAGTGATGATCCAAAACATTATGACCACCTGCCTAATATCATGTTGGTTCTCTAAGTGCCGCTAAAACCTCATCGACCTGCTGAGTCATGGACTGTATAAGATCCCTGAAGGTGTCCTGTGGTATCTGGCACCCAAAAACCAAGATATTAGCAGAAAATCCTTCAAGTCCTGTAAGTTGTGGATAAGAATTGTTGGTCCAGCACATCCCACAGATGCTCAATTTGATTGAGATCTGGGGAATTTTGAGGCCAGGGAAAGACCTTAAACTCTTCATCATGTTCCCCAAACCATTGCTGAGCAATGTGTGCAGTGTGGCAGGGCACATTATCCTGCTGAAAGAGACCATGGCCATCAGGGAATACCACTGCCATGAAGGGGTGTACCTTGTTTGCAACTATGTTTAGGTAGGTGGAAAAGGACAAACTGACATCCACATGAATGGCCAGACCCAGGGTATCCTAGCAGATCATTGCCTAGAGCATCACACTCCCTCCAACAGTGACAACTTTCCACAGCGCATCCTGGTGCCATCAATTCTCCAGATAAACAGTGCACACGTACACGGCCATCCATGTGATGTAAAAGAAAACGGGGCTCATCGGACAAGGAAACCTTCTTCCACTGCTCCAAGGTCTAGTTCCGATGCTTACATGCCCATTATTTTCACTTTCGATGGTGGACAGGGGTCATCATGGGCACTCTGACTGGTCTGCATAGCCCCATATGCAGCAGGGTGCATTGCATTGTGTGTTGTGACACATTCTTCCTGTAACCATCATTAAAATTTTCTGTGACTTGTGCCACAGTAGAACTTCTGTTGGTTCGGATCAGACTGGATAGACTTTGTTGCCCTCACACATTGATGAGCCTTGGGCGCCCATCACCCTGTTGCCAGTGTGTGGTTTGTCCCTCCTCGTACCACTGTCAGTAGGTACTTACCACTGCTGACCAGGAGCACCCCACAAGCCTTGCCATTTCAAAGATGCCCTGACCCATAACATGGTTGTATGGCCATAACAATCTGGCACTTGTCAAAGCTGCTCAGGTCTTTTCTCCTGCCCATTTGTCCTGCATCCAACACATTGACTACAAGAACTGACTGTTCAAGAACTGACCATAATAATACCATTATGTTTTTTCTCATCAGTGTAGATTTCATTGTTATGTGTGTTTGTTGATTATCTGATGTTTATTGTTTTTTTTTTTGTTTTTTGTTTTTTTAAGATTATCTGACTTTTGTGTGTTTGTTTGTAGATTATCTGGCTGTATGGTGACAGAGAAAGGCTGTTGTTCTGTGGCTTCAGCTCTGAGTTCAAACCCCTCACACCTGAGAGAGCTGGATTTGAGCTACAATCACCCAGGAGTTTCAGGAGTCAAGCTGCTCTCTGAGAGACTCAACGATCCAAAATGCACACTGGACAAACTCAAGTATGTTGATCTGTAAGACCCTATTTACACCCATAAGCCCGACCCCCAAGTGGTCTTGAATGGACTGCATGGTGAGCGAATGCACTGAAATAGCACTTATAGTCAGTGGCACTTCAAACTCTTCAGAGAGGGGTGACATGAATTGAGACTGAAATGTTTTTCAAATTATGAAACATTCTTTCCCCATTTTATTTAACAATGTACATGCATTCAATAAATAAATGCACTTGAATAGAGAAATATACATCTTAAAAAACAACTTAAATGTAATGTAGATTGCTTCAAAATATCTTTGCTTCATTTTTCCTAACAGAGTGTAAGCGGTCTGTGACAGCCAATCAAATCACGCTGTAGAGTTATGGTACAATGGGTTCTCTCATTCATTTGTATTAGCAGAGTGACAGAAAATCTGACCAATCAGATGTGTTAATTTCACCACGCAAGTTCGCCTTAGTTCCTCCCCCACCCTCCTTCTCAGTTCTCAGATGAAGGAGTTGGAAGGATTGAAGGGGTACCTGCTTAATGCACCGCATGCCACTGCTTATAGCTATAAATTTCTAAAACCTTGAATACTTAAATTCACATGTGAGATACTGTATATTGTTGAGTTTCATTAGAAAGATGACATTTTTGTAATCGTAAAATATGTTATCAGAATTTTATTTTTACAAATTGTTGTCGGAGTTTGTATGCAGAGAACCCAAATGCAGACAGTCGAAGGCTTCTGAAGATCTTTAATTTAAAAAAAGAAAAAAAGACCAAACATAACTCAAAAACCCAGACAAAGCTAATATGGTAGAAAACAAACTACACCCGTGAGAGGGTAAAACATAAAGAATGAAACAAAGTACAATAGCTAAAACTTCCCAAAAATAAAAATGAACCAAAAACAAGACCTAACAGACAGGGAAACACAAGATACCCGATCATCAGGGAAAGAAGAGGAAGAATCCATCACAAGACAAAGCACACGAGGGAAACATCCACCTTATTCTTCAAGCATCTGTCACTTAAAGAATTACAAATATTTAATTAATGGTTTTGCTTATGGCTCTATGTTAAAAATAAAGTGGCTCGCCAAGTGTCTCGCCATTCATCAACACATGATCGTTTAAAACTTTCTAGAGAGAATTTTCCAACAGAAAGTGTGGGTGCAATTGCAAAGCTTGAAGTCAATGACACTGTTTTGATTTCCTTTCTCCCGAATTTGTCGTACAGCCTACTTCTGATGAACAAGGTTTGAAATTAACACCCGCAAATGCAGATTTTTCATGTGGAGTATTTTGCTGATGAACCAGCCACTGTGGAAGGTGACCTGTAAGACTTCTCGGAGTGATATATTACAAGAAATTAGACACAAAGATGCACGTTTGACGAAACGTGATTATATTTTGAAGAACAGATGAAAGAAAAGCAGCATATGCGTGTCTGATTTTATATGTGCGCAGTGAGCTCTGCTGTTCACAAGTGCATTGAAAGCGCTTCTCCTAGACACGCACATTCATAAAGTTCTGGGCCCCATTTCCCAATAACTATTGATCTTAGCTGTTAAGAGCATTTTCTATGAGAGATTTTGTGAACGTTTTATGTATTTTTTATAGTAAATTATTCGTCTGTGGTATGCTCTTTCGAAAAAATGCATCAACCAAAAATTAAAAAATTGGCTCCTTAGTGAAAAAAGGTACCCGACCCCAGTTATAGACTATATTTGTACAAAGTTTAGAGTGGTTCTTTTTTAGTAATTGAACTTCCTCATCTTTGGAGCACCCTTATCTCTAAAGTACCATTTGGCATAGTTTGGTGCAATTTAATGGTTGCACAAAAATGTACCTCAATTTTAAGTAAATAAAAAAAAAATTATTTGGCCAAAGTTAGTATTGTAAAGCATTTTGCACATATTTAAACATTATTTGCATTATATTTACAGTATGATCTGCACAATTTCACAGGTCTTCATGTCAACAAAATATGAGGCTCAGTTCCTACATTAGTGTCACGTAAGACAAAAGTTTGAACTAGCATTGGAAGTAGCCTACTCACTGGGACATTAGTACAGAGGAAAGAAAATGAAATACATATTTTCAATAAATAATAATAAAAAGATTTAAAAAAAACATACCATGAGGTCGAACTGTAGCAGCTGAAGGATAACCAGCAGGTCCTGTTCAGTCCTGGATCAGTCCTGGTTCTACAGGGGTGCATGAGGGTGACATCAAATGTGAAATGGATGTTAAAGCACCCTCAATCAAATAACATTGGTGCATTAATGTGCCTTTAACTACTAGAGCACCCCACGAAATTCAGAAGCACCCTCAGAGATTTTGAACTTGAACCAGGCCTGGTCCTGTTAGATGGTCCTCATTGTCGGAATTTGTGATGGCGAAGAAGGACAGGATATGGTGAAATTCCTAGATGGGCTCCTTCCGAATGTGCTCGACATAGCAGGCCATAAGCTGGAAATCGAGCGAGCTCACAGGATTCCTGCTTGGTGAGCCGCGGAGGGAGGCAGGCCCCAATCAATTCTGGGAAAATTTCTGAGATCATCCAATAAAGATCTTGTGTTGCGTGAGGCAAGGAGTAAAGGAAGGCTTTCTTGGAAAAACCACAGCATTTTCTTGTTCCCAGACTTAGCGAATTTGACGAGAGAAACGTGATCGATACAAGGAATGCAAGAAACTTTTACATCAACGGAAGGTTGCTTTTGCACTGATATTCCCGGCCAAATTGAGAATAGATGCTAAGGAGGGCTGTAAAACATTCACATGCCCACAGCAAGCGATGTCCTTCATAAAGTAAATGGAGTAAGTCATATTGTGGTACTCACGTTGCAGCCGAGTGGACCGGCTCACTGAATATTCAATTGACTGTTTGAGGAAACTGAGCGCTTTGTTTGTGCTTGTTCTGCCTAGTGACTGGAGTTTATTCTGTGGAGTAGCACACCTTCAAGACAGTTTTATGGATGAATCTACACACTCTTTGTACTTATTTCTCCTATTGACTGGAGTTTGTTTTGCAGAGTATTTCTTCCAAAGACATTGGAGAGATTAATGCATACATTTTTCCTTTTTCTGTTTGGGTTTCAGTGGTCACACCAATGTTGGAATGTGGTCTTTATAATCTTGTTTTTGATACACCATCTATTTTTTCGTATATGTCAAAATGTCAAATGTTAATATGAGTGGACTGTCTCTCTCCACGTGGAATGTGAATGGGTTGGGGCACCCCATAAAAAGAAGGAAGGTTGTTTATCTTATTAAGCATAAGAAATATGATATAAGAGAAGGGATGTTGCAAGCCGCTGGCACCCCTCATGATATAATATTGGGAGGAGACTTTAATCTTTTGGTGGACTCAGTCCTTGATCATAGTGAAGCAAAAGTGTGCAAGCCCACTAGAGCAACATTGATGTTTTCACAGGATGTGTAAAAATCTTGGTCTTACAGATATTTGGAGACTTTTGAACCCATCTGGTAGGGACTATAAATTTTTTTCATCAGTCCATAAGATTTACTCTAGAATAGATTTTTTTTTATATATCTAAGTCCCTCATTTCATCTGTTTTTGTTTGCTCAATTGGAAACATTTAATCTCAGATAACGCCCTGGTGTGTTTAGAGGTATTGCCACATATGGAGAAAAATAAATCATATAGTTGGTGTTTTAATGTATCCCTTTTGCAAAATCCTGAATTCCAACAAATGCTAAAGACTGAAATCATTGTCTATATGGAGACCAACTGATCCTCAGTATCCTCTGTGGGCATGGCTTGGTAGGCACTTGAGGCGGTTCTTAGGGGTCGGATCATACAGTATGCCTCATTCACCAAAAAATCCAAAGCACAAGAACTCGTGGAATTGGAAGGGAATATCAAAAGTGCAGAGGCAGAGCTAAAGTGGTGAATGTCATCTAATGGCCTCAGGGAATTGACCCAATATACAGAAATACAGATATAATTCTATTTTGTCACGGAGGGTGGAGTTTTGGCTATTCAGGGCAAGACAGTCATACTTTGAGTCGGGGATAAAGTAGGGAATCTTCTGGCTAGATACATAAAAGAGAGAGTCTTTTTCTATCATTCCTTCAGTGAAATCTGCTGGTGGTGAAATATTTTCCTCAGCCATTGATATTAATAATGCTTTTAAAGAATTCTATCTTGATCTCTACAGCTCCACATCTCCGTCTACTGATGAGGATATAGAAACTTTGTGGAACCATTAAAATTTCCTAAACTGATGACTGAGCAAAGGAATTCTTTCGAGTCTGAGATAACCTTGGAGGAGCTTGGCAAGGTAATTAAGGCCTTGCCTATAGGCAAGGCTCCGGGGCCAGATGGCTTTCCTGCTGAGTTTTTTAGATCTTATGCTACAGAATTGACTCCAATTTTGCTAGAAGTTTATACTGAATCATTAAAGAATGGAAAGCTTCTGCCAACCATGATGCAAGCCCAGATCAGTCTGATTCTTAAAAAGGACAAAAATCCAAGTGAGTGTAAGAGTTACCATCCAATTTCCCTGATCCAGCTAGATGTTAAAATATTGTCACAAATTTTGGCTGACCGATTAAGTTATGACATCTCTTATACATATAGATCAGGTGGGGTTTATTTGGGGCAGTAACTCTTCTGATAACATTAAACATTTCATTAATGTCATGTGGGCAGTACCAAACGATCAGACTCCGGTCGCTGCCATCTCACTTGGCGGCGAAAAGGCGTTTGATATGGTAGAATAGGATTTTCTTTTTAAGATTTTGGAAATTACGGGTTCGGGAATACTTTTATTGGGTGGATTAAGTTACTGCATAGACACCTGGTAGTGGCGGTTCAAACGAATGGATTAATTTCAGACTATTTTACTCTGGATATGGGCACCCGGCAGGGTTGCTCTCTTTCCCCCTTATTGTTCTGTCTTGCCCTGGAACAATTAGCAGCCTCGATAAGAAATAAGGAGGATTTTTCAGGCGTGGTGGCAGGTGGTGTGGCACATAAGCTTTTGCTTTATGCAGATGATATTTTATTATTTGTCTCCGACCCTACTAGATTTGTGCCTTGCCTCAACAGAATTATTAATTCCTTTTCTAAGTTTTCAGTATACAGAGTAAATTGGTCTAAATCTGAAGCTTTGTCTCTGACAGCATACTGCCCGGTAACGGCTTTTCAGCCGGGCGCCTTCCAGTGGCCCAAACAGGGCATTAAGTATTTGGGTATTTTATTCCCAGCAAATTTGTGTGATTTAGTTAGAGTTAATTTTAACCCTTTAATAAAAAGTTTTCGAGCGATGTGGGTAGATGGGCTTCATTACATTTATCTATGATGGAAGGTTAATGTTATTGTAACAATATAAAGGATGGGCAAGGAGGAGGCGGGTGAACCATCAAATAATGTTTAATGAAAACTTAAAAAGACAAATACACACACGGCAGCTGCGTGTGGCTCTCTCTCTCCCGAACTGCCACATCCAGTTCAGCTTTATCCCTCGGCTGATTAGCCCGTTTGGAGGCCGGCCGTGCACATTCACGGCCTGGCCCCGCCCTCCTCCTCATCACACTCCTCCCTCCTCCTTCCCAGGTTTTGGCACAAATGTAACAATATAAAGGATGGGCAAGGAGGAGAAGGGAACAAGATGAACCATCAAAATGTTTAATGAAAACGTAAAAATCCGGTTCGGCTTTATCCCTCTCTTCAGCTGATTAGCCCAATTGGGGGCCGGCCGTGTGCACTCACGGATTGGGGCCCCACCCTTCTCCTCGTCACAGTTATTAAAATGAATTGTATTCCAAAATTCAACTACCTGCTACAATCTCTCCCTATAGATGCCCCTCCTCTCTTATTTCAAGCAATTTAATAGTATAGCGAAGTCCTTCATTTGGAATGGTAAATGTCCCAGATTACATTTCAATAAGTTACATAGGCCGATTGACAAAGGTGGGCTAGACCTACCCAAGATTTTGTTTTATTATTATGCATTCGGTTTCAGACATTTGGCTCATTGGTCAATTCCACCTGAGAGAGCCACTCCCTGGTTTTGTATTGAACAGGAAGTTTTTGCCCCTATTTCGCCATCGCAAAGCCTTTCTATCAAACTTACCGGAGAAGTTAAGTTACACCCTGTTATCTCATATTTGCACTTGGTATGGACAAAAGTGTCCAGAGTGTTTAATTCTGACATTTATTTAAATGTTGCCTCGCATATGGCTGAACCCAAAATTATTTATTAATAAGTCCCCTTTCTGCTGGTCAGAGTGGATTGTGAGGGAGGTTAATATGCTTGGTGACCTATATGAGAGTGGAGTGTTGAGATCCTTTGAAAATATGGTTCAACATTTTGGGATTCCCATGTCTCAATTCTTTAGGTATTTACAGCTGTGCCACCTGCTCTGTACTATTTTTGGGAGTAGTATACACCCCCCTAAAGTGGCAGATACTCTGGGAGTGGTGATTACTGGTTTCTGTTATGTTTATTTAATTTGTGAATAGAATAAATAAAAATTGTTAATAAAATAAGAGTCAAACAGAAGAGTGTTTAAGCATCATAAGTGTTCCCCACAAATGACAACAAATCTGTCATTTTGATATATCAAATCTAGCATATCTGTCTTTTTGTGAACTGCTGAGCATTACTTTTTATCAAGCTATACAAAGAATACAATGATAGCCAAAAAATAAATAAATAAAATGAAAAATAAATAATAATAATAAGTATAATTTCCGATAATGTTGTAATGTGTGATCTTTCAGCCACATTTACTCATAATTCATTCAACTCTTTTTCTTGTTGAACAAGACTGCCAAAATGAAGAACGTTGTGCTTTCTCTCATTCAGCATTTTTCTCTCATTCATTAATGAGATGCCTGATTTATTCATTTCATTCTTAAATAATCATTCATGATTCATTCAGACTCAAATGATCGACTGACAGGTTCAGTGTATATTCGTTCAGCAGATATCAAACTGATATTTTTCTTCATAGCCCACACTCCAATGCTATTGGCTCGCTCTAGAGTCAATTTGTCAAAAATGGTTTTCGGTGGTAGATGCATACATACATTGTAGTCATATACAAAGCACCCTATGTAAAACCCTAAGTTTTGTGTTTAAAATAAACTCTGGCTATGGGGATAATACAGCAGCATGAAGACAGAGATGCATCTATCTATCTCTCAATTTTGTTGTTTCATTTTTATTTTGATTATTTTTCTTTTCCAATACTGACAATAAACCCAAAATAAACATCAAGTAACAGTTGTGGCTTATAACATTAATTTATAACAATTGAAAAAAATCACAAATCAGGATCAATCGATATCAATCGATTATCAGGGTAGATCATAATATAAAGTGTATACAACTAAAGTATGTTACATGTTATGATCATAGATAAAAAAAGGCTGCTTCTGAAATAAAATGAGAAAAATAACCCTATGATAATTTTAAACAAAACCTGTCAATGTCAAGGAGACAAAGTATCACAAATTATCTAGTAGTTATCTAAAAGTGTCACAGCCTGCAGCTGAACACTTTACTCGTCTCTTTTTATTAACACTGTGAAACCTATTCTCAAGGTCTATGTTGTTCATTTCATCTTGATGAGCCCCATCCACAGACACCTTGCAGCTTGTATCTAAATGTTAGTCCTTCAGCCTGTTCCTCAGTACTGTTTTCACCTGTAATTGATTGTAAGTTATTAATATTACATTGATCTCAAACAATGCACATTGAATCCAGCAATATTTTAATAACTCATTCTGGCAAAACTGCAAAGGCCTTGTGCTGTTGGCTCTGTTTTAGTCTGCAGAAACAGGTCTGATGGCAGGAATGGGAGGATCCTTCATACTACATCAGTGACCACCTTGTTTGTTTTTAAATAACAGAAATAACTTAAAAATGTTTTATATCTCTATGCACATATTCAGATTTTGCTTAAATTACTGTACTAAAATAATTGTCATTAGTTTAATACCTGCGGTTTTAGTTGTGGTAGCTCCAATAATGTCTCCATCTCTCTAAGACTGCTTGTTCTTGTACTGCTTGCTTGATAGAACCAAAATATTGTTGAAATGGTTTTGCAGAATCTGCGAGATCATGACCAAGGCAACGTTGCGGTCGTGGCTTGCTTTCGTAAGAAAGCAAGCCACCCCAGCGGCTCCCCGCCTCGGTCCTTCTACCTACGGGTATGAGGCCAGCGCGGCTAGCACTGGGGGCGATTTAGGGACCCCAATGGGATCGTCTCCTCCGGGTATCCCCCCGTGGACCTCCCATTCCCCAGCACGCTCGTCTGCCCCAATCGGGCTTCCGGATGAGTTCACCGGCTTGTCTCATGGTGAGTCTGGCTTCTTGTTCGGAGCCTGCAAAGATGATGAGCTCTCGAGCGCAGCATCGGAGAGCGGGCTTGTCCAGTCAGACACAGAAGCCTCAGCTGGGCTTCCCCCTTTGGGGACGATTGCCCAGACACAGGCCAATGCAGAAATGATGGACATGCTTTCCCGGGCAGCCAAGATTGTCAGGTTAGAGTGGAACCCTCCGCTCTCCCCTGAACCCTCGCTGCTTGATGATTGGTTCCTGGGCTCGTGGCACTGCTCAAAGCAGCCACGCCCCACTCCAGTGCCATTCTTACCGGAAGTACACGAGGAGCTGACGAAGTCATGGGAGGCACCTTTTACTGCCCGGCCCCGATTCCGCAATTCCCAAGCTCTCACTACCTTCAATGGCGGGGCGGCCAGGGGCTATACGGCAATTCCCCTGGTGGATAAGGCACTCGTGGTGCACCTATGCCCGTAGAGCGTCGCCACCTGGTGCGGACGCCCTAATCTCCCATCCAAGCCCTGTAGGCTCACGTCATCCCTGACGGCTAAAGCCTACAGCGCTGCTGGACAAGCTGCCTCTGCCCTATACGCCATGGCTCTCCTGCAGGTCTACCAAGCCAAGGTGCTGAAAGAACTGCACGAGGGTAGTTCTGCCCCAGATTTGATGCATGAACTGCGCACGGCGACCGACCATGCTCTACGAGCGACGAAGGTCACGGCGCAGACTCTCAGGCGGACAATGGCCACACTAGTGGTCCAGGAGCACCACATTTGGCTCAACCTGGTCGAGATGGGCGAGGCCGACAAGACACGGTTCCTTGCTGCCCCCATTTCCCAGGCGGGCCTATTCTGTGACACAGTCGAGGACTTTGCCCAGCAGTTCTCGGCGGTGAAGCAGCAGACGGAGGCAGTCCGGCACATCCTGCCCTGGAACGGCTCAAGATCCCGCACCCCGTCTGCTCGTCACCGAGGTCGTCCCCCTGCGATGACTGCACCGGCTCCACCGCAGCCTGCCCCTTCATCCCGGCCCTGGTGTGGAGCCCACCGTAGGAAGCAGACGCCACCTGTCCCACAGCCGGCACCTAAGAACCCACAGAGGTCCTAAAAGCGCCCCTGAGACGGGCAACTCAGGGACGAAGGAACCCACTCACTTGGAGCTGCTAAAAAGACCGCTCCATCCCCCGGTGGAGGGCCGGGCGGAAAATCTTTTGTTGCCTTTTTGTTTGATTTCACAGCATGCCCAAGTGGCTGCGGTACCCAACAGTTCAGAAAAAGAGCGGCTTCCTTCCTCCCTGGGTCACATACCTGGTGTGCACGGTCGTCACCATGACTATTGTCCACGGGTTTGTTCTTGCAGGATTGGTGCTCCAGCGGTGGCCTTTCTGCCCCTGAGTGCCCAGCTGTGGCACACAGCTGCCCCTGATGTGGCAGTCTCCACAGGTTATGAGGACAGGCCTCTTCCTCCCCCGTCCCAGCTGGTCACAAGGAGCCAGGTAAGTGCTTCGATGTCCCTAGACTCAGCACAGCTACGACGTGGTGTGCCACGGGATGCAGAGCTCTGCCCCGCCGCGAGGCCCCACCTGCCGGTACGTCCGACGACATTGTCCCCTTGGTCCCCCTTGCGTGGAACTTGGACGCGTGGCTCGCGCTTTCCAATCCGTTGCAATGGCTGATCGGGACCGTCCGACTCGGCTACACGATTCAGTTCACAAGGCGCCCGCCCAGGTTCAGCGGTATTCACTTCACCTTGGTCAAGAGCGAAAACACGGCTACCTTGCGTGCGGAGATTGCTACCCTCCTACAGAAGGATACGATAGAACCTGTCCCTCCAGCCAAGATGAAGAAAGGGTTTTACAGCCCCTACTTCATCGTACCGAAAAAAGGCAGTGGGTTGTGGCCAATCTTGGACCTGCGAGTACTGAACCGGGCCCTACACAGACTCCCGTTCAAGATGCTGATGCAGAAACGCATTCTGGCGAGTGTCCAGCATCAAGATTGGTTCGCGGCGGTAGACCTGAAGGATGTGTACTTCCACGTCTTGATCCTTCCTCGACACAGACACTTCCTGCGGTTTGTGTTCGAGGTCAGGCATGTCAGTACAAAGTCCTCCCTTTCGGCCTGTCCCTGTCTCCTCATGTCTTTACGAAGGTTCCAGAGGCTGCCCTTGCCCCGTTAAGGGAGGTGGGCATTTGCATTCTCAACTATCTCGACGACTGGCTAATCCTATCTCACTCTCGAGACATGTTGTGCACACAGAGGGACCTGGTACTCTCACACCTCAGCCGACTAGGGCTTCAGGTCAACTGGGAAAAGAGCAAGCTCCTCCCGGTTCAGAGCATCTCTTTTCTCGGTTTGGAGTTGGACTCAGTCTCCTTGACGGCGCGCCTTATGAACGAGCGCAACCAGTCGGTGCTGGCCTGTTTGAAGGCATTCAAACAGAAAACAGCGGTCCCACTGAAATGTTTTCAGAGGCTCCTGGGGCATATGGCATCCTCAGCGGTGGCCACCCTGCTCGGGTTGATGCATATGAGGCTGCTTCAGCACTGGCTCCAGACTCGAGTCCCGAGATGGGCATGGTGCCACAGAACACGTCACGTGGTCATCACGCCTTTCTGTCACCGTCTTTTCAGCCCTTGGACCGACCTCTCCTTTCATTGGGCAGGTGTTCCTCTAGAACTGGTCTCCAGCCGTGTCGTGGTCATGACATGCCTCCAAAACGGGCTGGGGCACTGTTTGCAATGGGCACACAGCCGCCGGCCTCTGGACGGGCCTGCGACTGCAATGGCAAATCAACTGCCTCGAGTTGTTGGCAATTCTGCTTGCCCTGCGGAGGTTCCGGCCGTTGATCCAGGGCAAGCACGTGTTAGTTCAGACAGACAACATGGCAACGGTAGCATATGTCAACCGCCAAGGCGGTCTGCGCTCTCGTTGTATATCACAACTGTGAGCAACTCGCATCCTGGGCAACCTCAACACTACAGCAGATGCACTGTCACAGCAGGTTACCCTCAGGGGAGAGTGGAGACTCCACCCTCAGGTGGTCCAGCTGATTTGGAGTTGATTAGGATGGGCACAGGTGGACCTGTTCGCCTCCCAAGAATCCTCCCACTGCCCGCTCTGGTACACCTTCACCGAGGCTCCCCTCGGCATAGATGCCCTGGCACACAGCTGACCCCCTGGCCTATGCAAATATGTCTTTCCCCCAGTGAGCCTGCTTGCACAGACCCTGTGCAAGGTCAGGGAGGACGAGGAGCAGGTCGTCCTGGTAGCACCCTACTGGCCCACCCAGACGTGGTTCTTGGACTTCACGCTCCTCATGACAGCTCCCCCCTGGCGAATTCCTCTGAGGAAGGACCTTCTTTCTCAGGGACGGGGCACCCTCTGGCACCCGCGACCAGTCCTCTGAAATCTCCATGTCTGGCCCCTGTACGGGATGCGGAAGACCTAAGTGGACATGATCACTCAGGCTAGGGCCCCCTCTACAAGGCGCCTGTATGCCTTTAAGTGGCATCTGTTCGCTAAGTGGTGTTCTTCCCGACGCGAAGGCCCCCAGAGATGCGCAGTCGGATCAGTGCTTTCCTTCCTGCAGGAGAGGTTGGAAGGGAGACTGTCCCCTTCCACCTTGAAGGTGTACATTGCCGCCATAGCAGCACACCACGACGCAGTCGACGGTAAGTCCTTAGGGAAGCATGACCTGATCATCAGGTTCCTAAGAGGCACCAGGAGGCTGAATCCCTCCATACCGTGCCTCGTTCCCTCATGGGACCTCTCTGTAGTTCTTCAGGGTCTACAGAGAGCCTCCTTTGAGCCTTTGCAGTCAGCCAAGCTTAAGTCACTCTCCTTGAAGACTGCCCTCCTGACTGCGCTCACTTCCATCAAGAGGGTAGGTGACCTGCAAGCGTTCTCTGTCAGCGAAACATGCCTGGAGTTTGGTCCAGGCTACTCTCATGTGATCCTGAGACCCTGACTGGGATATGTGCCCAAGGTTCCCACCACACCTTTTAGGGGCCAGGTGGTGAACCTGCAAGCGCTGCCCCAGGAGGAGGCAGACCCAGCTCTGTCGTTTCTGTGTCCGGTGTGCGCTTTACGCATCTATTTGGATCACACGCAGAGCTTTAGAATCTCTGAGCAGCTCTTTGTCTGCTTTGGTGCACAGCAGAAAAGAAGCGCTGTCTCCAAGCAGAGGATTGCCCACTGGCTCATTGACGCCATAACTATGGCATATCTCGTCCAGGACATGCCGCCTCTGGTAGGGCTACAAGCCCATTCTACCAGGGGTCTAGTGGCTTCCTGGGCCCTGGCCAGAGGTGCCTCTCTAAAAGACATTTGCAGAGCAGCAGGCTGGGCAACACCCAACACCTTTGCAAGGTTCTACAACCTCCGGGTGGAACCGGTTTCATCCCAGGTAGTGGCATGCAACACAAGTGGATAAGGCCAGGATAGCCAGCCGGGTGTATCGCTTGCACATAGCGCCTTCCACCTCCTTTGAAGTTGAAGACGCACGTCATTAATTCCCAGTAGTGTTCACAAGTTTGTTCCCTGGTTGACTTCCTCCAAGCCCTGTGGCAGTCGAGTTTTTGGAGAGATTCGCTGCCGGCCCAGTACATGTGCTAACTATGAGTCCTGATCTGGGGTAGGTGCTCCGCATGTGGCGGTTCCCTGTAAGACTAACCCCATGCGATATATATCTTCCGCTAATTCGTTTCCCTGTTGGCAAACAAAAAAAGAGCCCCTCTGCCACAGTCTCCATGTTTGTAGTAACTCCTCCCCCATTGGGCAGGATCTACCTTGAAGACTCTCCACATGGTTGGAAAGACCATGTGATGTATCCTTCCACTTAAATATCTCCCCCTCACTTTGGGCGAG
The DNA here is from genome assembly GCF_019703515.2 of Myxocyprinus asiaticus. Taxonomy (NCBI): domain Eukaryota; kingdom Metazoa; phylum Chordata; class Actinopteri; order Cypriniformes; family Catostomidae; genus Myxocyprinus; species Myxocyprinus asiaticus. The sequence goes on from NC_059385.1 coordinate 37,755,510, forward strand.
GTGTGGTCTCCGTGGTGTCTTCCCCTTGGGAGGGACACCCCCCAACTAGACCTGGCGGCCCAGTCGGATAATCCCCCTAATTTTTTAGGGAGTGGAAAAAAGAGAAGGGGAAAAGAGGCCACGACTGGGCTAAGCCTGTCTCTATCTCTTGGGTAGTTGACTTGTCCCCAAAAAGGGCCATTCGACACTCATAACTATGTTGGGGGAGGTTATGTGTCGACTTAGTGTGCTGGCTATGAGGCACACAGTAGTCTGCCCACCACACACCGCCAGTTCACATAACACAGTTCAGCCAATTGTGGCGTTTCGTATAGGACCCCTAGTGTCACTACATCGACACAACGTCAAGTGAATGACAGATAGGGAATGTCATGGTTACTTGTGTAACCTCCATTCCCTGATGGAGGGAACGAGACATTGTGTCCCTCCTCCCACAACGATGAACTACCCACTGAAATGGCCGGACCTTATATTGGCTCCTCAGCATAAAACCTGAATGAGTGGTTGCATACCAGCTCCTTTTATACCCGTATGTCCGGGGGAGTTGCATGCAAATACCACTCGCCAATTTTCATTGGCCTTTTATCAAAGACCAGAGGTGTCTCGGGCTCCCAAGAGGGACCCCTAGTGTCACTACATCGAAACAACATCTCGTTCCCTCCATCAGGGAACGGAGGTTACACAAGTAACCATGACATTCTTGTAGCCAGCTGTTCCGCAGTGACCATTGCTCATTTATCCTGAGATGGCGAATCTTGTGAAGTCCTGCTCTCACCAGACATGCATGGATACTCTGTGATTTCAGCAACACACTAGACAGACAAGGGTTGAAAATTAAAAGTTCTTCTATATTCCAAGCACTAGATGTGTCAAACTGTTCCCTTTCCACAGCAAAGATCTGCCATGCTTGAAATACTGAGGCATAAGAAGAAAGGAGTCCACCAAGGTCCAACTCTTTCAAGTTCATTAAAAAAATATGTCTGTCCAGATTCAAATGTCCCACACTGTTCAATAAGGCACAAGCTACTACCATCCAGCTCTATGGTCGACGGTAGAGTAATTTCTGAACAGTCTGCAGTCTAAAAGCAGCCACTCTTGACCTGATATCTATAAGTCCTTGACCCCCTTCATGGATTCGTAGATACAGTATTGACTCACTTAGCCAATGTTGTCCAGACCAGAAAAAATTTACAAGCAGTCTTTATGCTTCCAAAATAATTCTCTGGTAGATTCAACACAGTTAACTTGTGCCATAAAGTAGAGGCAACTACATTGTTTATAACCAGTACTCTTCCCCTATAGGACAGTTGAAGTAGCAACCATTCCCATTTAGACAACCTGGCACATACTTTATCCTTTACACCCTCCCAATTTTTTTTCCCTATATTCTTCAGAGCCCAAATATATTCCTTAGAATTTAAAACCAGACTTTTCCCACTTGATATTTCCTGGAATTGCTGGTAAAAACATTGTTGTTTTGTTGTTACACCACAATGCTTCAGTTTTACCCCAGTTGAGTTTTGCAGAAGATGCTCTCCTATAACTGAAGACTGTATACAATTACTTCAATATCTTTTGGATTTTTTACCACTACAGTGATGTCATCTGCATATGCAGTCAATTTCACTGAATGATTAGAGTTTTCACCAACACATAAACCAGACAAGTTTTTTCTTAATAAACACAATAAAGGTTCCACTGTTAAAGCATACAATTGACCTGAGAGTGGACACCCTTGCCTAATGCCCCTCTGTACTCTTATTGGCTGACTTAAACCTCCACCTATTTTTACCATACAAGAAGTATTCATATACAACAGTTTAATCTGGGAAATAAAAACATTTCCAAACCCAAAAGCATGCAGTGTTTTAAAAAGAAACACATGATCCAATCTATCTAAGGCCTTCTCCTGGATAAAAGGCCCACATTTAAACCATTTAGTTTAGAATAATCCAATATATCTCTTATCAGAAAAATATTATCAAAGATCGTTCTTTCAGGGATACAATTAGACTGATCTTCATCTATTATATCAGACAAAACAGATTTCAGCCTATTTGCTAATACTTTAGTTATTAACTTATAATTGGCTGTTAAAACAGCTACAGGCCTCCAGTTCTTTTGAAGATTCAAATCACCTTTCTTAGGTAACAGCGCCAGCACTGCTCGTTGACAACTTTTAGGAAGTAATTTTTCATCAAGACATTTTTGAAACACCTCAATAAAAAATTGAAACACAATAAAAGTCTCTTCCAATAATCCCCCATAAAGCCTTGTAAAAATCCACTGGCAAACCATCTATTCCTGGTACCCGCCCAGGCTTCATCTTTGTAACAGCATCAGATAACTCCTTAAAAGAAATAGTGCAGTCCAGGTTTTGACTCTGCTTTTTAGTGATGCTAGGAAGCTGTTGCAGTAATTGTGAGGTGTCGTCAGTATCTGTGTCTTCTCTTTTATAAAGTTCTGAGAAAAAGTCCACTGTGATTTTACGCATTTGTCTCAAATCTGAAGTCTTTGATTCATCAGATGTCGTCAGACAGTACATTGCAATTTGTTGCTTTGAAACCTTTTCTAAGTTAAAAAAAAATAAGCAGTGGGTGCATCCATATCATTTACAGACATAAACCGAGATCTTATAAGCGCACCTATTGCCCGAACCTGCAATAAAGCTTCAAAATCCATTTTTTTTCAGATACATTTCTAGCTATAGAAGCTTCAGAATGTTGATGTACATTTGACATAATCTGAAAAATCTCTTGTTCACTTTCAAAGATTTTTTGTTTGATCTTTATAGTAGAAAAAGAAGTGTACTGCTGACAAAAGATTTTTATTTGTGTTTTTCCTATTTCCCACCACTGCATTAAATTGTCAAATTCATCTTTTTGAGAAACCCAGACTTTCCGAAACAATTTGAATTTTTCCTGAAAATCCTTCTCTTGTAATAACTTCACATTAAACTTGCAGTAAGGAGTCTTTGATTGACACTGTGACAAAGTAATATTCACTGTAAAAAAATGGTGATCTGATATGCAGCATGGAAATATTTTAGAATCTACGACTCTATCATTTATTGTGTGCTTAATATAGAACTGATCATGTCTTACTGCACTAATCCTCCCCTGTGAGACTTTTGTCCAAGTGTATTGTTTGACATCACTATTTCTATCTCTCCACACATCTTGAAAATCATGCTGAATAAAAATGCTTTTCAAGAGAGATGATGATGAAAAATCTGGCTCCTCACTGTTTCTATCCAGATTAAAATCAAGAGTACAGTTCCAATCACCATCGACAATTAAGAAATCATCAGAAGCAGAGCTTTTTTTAAAGAAAATGTACTAAGTAGTTCAACAGACATTGACATCTCTATCTTTCATGAGACATGGTGTCACAGTAATGAGACTTTACATTGTCTAAAAGGATACAGAGAAATTGTTGTTCCCTCATTAAACACATCTCAAATAAAATGCGGCCGTGATTCAGGTAGAATACTTATATGGCATAAAGACAATCTAAACCACTTGATTAAAATAGTCAAAACTGAAAATTCATTTATTTGGCTTGAAATAAAATCAGTCCTACCACAGAGTAAACTTTACCTCTGTGCTGTTTATATTCCACCTCATGAGTCTCCCTATTTCTTAGAGGAATGCTTTCTAAAGTTATAGACTGATATCTTACACTTCCAGTCCAGAGGAAATATCCTCATATGTGGAGATTTAAATGCAAGGACTGGGAGGGAAATTGATTATGTAAATATTGTCAATAATAGTCAAATACTCTGAGATACCATTTCAATCCCCATCAATTATCACACCAAGAAACAGTTTAGTGAACACAAATGGAAAGCAAATGTTAAAGCTCTGTAAAGGTTTGGGGCTGTACATCATTAATGGCAGAACCAGGGGAGATTCTCTTGGTAGATTCACATTTTGCTCCAGATCAGGAGCCAGTGTGGTCGATTATTCAATAACAGATATTGATCCAAACTTTATTAGTGCTTTTTCAGTCAGACCTCAACTCCCCATTTCTGATCACTGTCAAACAGTGCTTTACTTGAAACAACAATGTGAAAAAAACCAACAATCCTCCCCTTGAATCTGAAAAACTGTTTCCTTTGAAACCCAAACTCAAATGGAACCAATCTGTAGGGCTATATTGGTTGTTTAGATCAGTTTTACTATTAATATAAATATTAAAATATAAATTAATATTTAAATTAATTAATTGAATCTAACTCATTAAAAGCTCATATGGGGCTCCAGTTAATGTAGTGCGCTACGTTTAGGAGCGGGATTGGTTATTAGCAATAATTAATAATTATCAAAGATTATTATTAATTATTATAATAATCAATGTTAGCTTTTTTAATCCTTTAAATTAACAATTATCAAAGATAATCGTTAATTGTTAACATCGATGAAACATTAATTAAAATTAACATGAGCTTATTGATCATTCAAATTCAACAATCATCAAAGATAATTATCAATTATCAAAAATCAACAGAATATTAATAAGGATTAACATTGACGGGGCACCACCCTGAAATCAGGGTCTCAATATTAGATTGTTTTCTTAGGAAAATAGACATCTGAAGAATATCGATTTTCGGGAAAAAAAACAATGAATGAAGGCTTCAATCCGAGTACTGACATCCCGTCAGCATGACACAGGCATATGCAAAACAAACCAAAACACTTCTCTTTGTAATATAAACAAAGTTTATTCATGCAGTAATATCAATTAATAATTAATACAATGCAGTCAATAAACTTTCGACTTACAACTACAAACTAATCAGTGATATGATTAGATATGGAAATAAAAATAATCCTATAACACATGAGGGTGTGTGTGTGAGAGTGAGAGTGTGTGTGTGGTTAGTACAAGAGAGAGAGAATAAAGTGACGGCCCTAAAACCGATTTCACGATCATGGGAGAGAAAGCAGCTGTTAGTTTATCACTCAGAGACGCGGTGGACGGCTCGTAAAAGTCCCGCGTTCTTTGACTCTTTAATGGATAAACTCAGTTTGCCGGTCTCACCCGCGATGGTGAAAATGCACAACAGTCCAATTTGGTTGGACCACAATACAGCAAAACAAATTCGTGATAATTAATACCCTGATTATTAATAATGAGCGGACATGGTGGTCCGTAAACTGTACAAGCAAAAACCTTGAAACACAAGAATAACACACTATATTATTCTATCTCTGCCTACACGTAAACCTCTTATTTGAATCGCATGAGGATGCAGAATGTGTGTTCATCCGTCCTTTAACTCCGATCCGGTTCCTTGAGGCTCGGGTGATGACGGGAGGCCGTTTCCTCGCTCTGTTGGCAGGCACGGCTGTTGATTCTCGGCGGGCTGGCAGAGAACTCAGAAATGTCGACTTGACTGAAGATGGAAGAGAAATCTTTAATCTCTTCACTTCTGCAGGCAAACGGATGAAGATGCGGATTGCTTAGTGGTCTCCTTCGGCTCCATTAGAGTGTTCAGTTGAACACAGAGTAATCTCAACTCGTCCAGCGAGATGGAGATTGTATGGCCACAGTTTCAAGTCGGATGTTACTTGTGCCACGAGACTGCACCTGAGAGCAGCGATGAGCTGCATCTATACACTGCAAACAAAGTTGCTGGAAGCAAATCCCAGAAGCATTTCAGAGGTATTTCTACTCCTGATGATGTCATGGTTGAGGTGCGTTCTGTGGTGTGCCTCATCCAATAGGAGTTGAGAGTTCGGTCCTTTAGTGAGCAAGGCTTCATGGGATTTGTAGTCTATTTTGGACTCCCTTTGTTTGATTTTGGCACAATTTTTATCAGTAAGATTTACGAGTTGGTATGTGGGGGCCTGAGTTAGGTTTTACGACTGTGTTAGGCCTGCCTTTGTCTTCTATCTGAATACATGAGGCCCAACAAATCCAACCTTGAACAATTCAAAGAAAACATAAACAATTCTATTATATTAAAAATGCTGGATGATTTTATGTCCACTGATTTCTCCCCAGATATTACTGGAATAAATTTAGCAACAAACAACCTTAAACATATATTTGAAACACTGGCTTCTTTATCTAACATTAAAAAACAAAACAAATATAAAACAAATCATCAAATAATAATAATTTAAAAAAAATGATGTGTGGTTTGATAATGAATGAAAAATGTTTCAGAAAAGAACTAAGAATTCTTTCTAACAAAAAAACATAATGAACCAGACAATAAGAGTTTCTTACTCAAACTGTCTGAAGAATTACAAAAGACTTAAATGCAACAAAAGAAATCCAAAATTGATGAAATTAATGAATCAATTCACCAAAACACTTTTTGGGATTTCTATAAGAAATCTGAAACCCCCAAATCAGAAATATCACTTCAAAGCAGCTCAATTAGGAAATCTTACTTCAAAAATCTTTATCAAAAAATTGAACCCACAGACCTCAACCTGCCTCAAAGAAACATAAAGAAAAACTAGAAGATTTAAAGAAAACAATTTAAAATGATTAAAATCCATTGGATACATTTATAACAATGTCAGAAATACAAGAACATATTAAAGATGTTAAATTCAAGAAAGCATGTGGACAAGATAACATTAGAAACAAAATGCTTAAACTCAGCAGCCCCAACATAATCAAAGCTTTAGTCAAAATATTCAATCTGTTTTTTTGGTCTGGTATCTTCCCTAAGATCTGGTCTGAAGGACGGATCACCCCTATATTTCAAAAGGATATACATTTGACCCCAATAATTACCATGGCATTTGCGTGGGCAGTGCCCTAATGAAGTTATTCTGCAGTATAATAAAGAGCTGCATAGTCACATTCATTTCAAAACACAACATCTTAAATAAATCACAAATTGGCTTTTTACCAAAATAGTGCACATCTGACCACATTTATTCTCTTCATACTCTAATTAACAAAAATATAAATAACAAACAAATAAAATATTTGCATGTTTTATAGATTAAAAAAAAACAAACAAAAAAAAAAAACGTTCAATTCAATTTGGCACAATGGTTTATTTTACAAACTTCTTCAAATTGGCATTGGCGGAAAAATATTTGATATTATACAATCTCTGTACACAAACAGTAAATGTGCAATCAAAATGAAAAATCACAGAACAGTATTCTTCCAGCAGGAATGTGGAGTGAGACAGTGATGCAGACTGAGTCCAACTCTATTTAACAGCTATATAAATGATTTTGCAGCAGTATCCCTAGCCTCACTCGTTACAGTCAACCTGGACAAATCCAGAGTCATGGTATTCCAAAAGAAGGCCAGATCTCAGGGAAACAAATACCACTTTACCTAGAGAGGAGAGGTCCTACAGCACAGCACCAGCTACAGTTATCTGGGCATTGGGGGTTTCGTTCTGGCTGTAAAAGCAATGAGTGAAAATGCTCGGAGGGCATTTTATGCAATTAAATCATGATTCGGCCATATGAAATTACCAATTAAAACATGGATTCAATTATATAACTCAATCATTAAAGCAATTCTATTATATGGATGTGGAATTTGGGGACCGGTCTTAAATGTTCAAAATTGGGATAAAACTGCAGTAGAAAAAATTCAGCTGGAATTTGCAAAGAATATTTTCGGGGCACATAGAGGCACTTCTAAAACCGGCTGCAGGACAGAATTAGGCTTATATCCCCCAAACTTTGAAATACAGAAGAGATCTGTTCAATTCTGGCACCACCTCCATCAGTCTGATCCCGAGTCTATAAAGCATAAAGCCCTCCTCGCCAGTGACATCCCACCAGTGTCTCATCCTCTAAATACACTAGCTCTTAAACTAGTTAATGAAACTCAACCTGTGATTGACTCCAGGTACAACTCTAAAATCATTATTAAAGACACTGAGAAAAATCTAAAAGATACTCATGATAAAACATTAAAAACTCAATTTGACCTCCAAAACAAACTCCAGTGTTATTCGGCCCTAAATAGAACCACAAAATTGGCAAACAACTTATCATTGAAACAATTTAAAGAGAGAAAACTCCTCTCAAAATAAAGATGAAGTGATCATAATCTAGAAATAGAGAGAGGAAGACATAAGAAAGCCTGGACACTGATATTCTCTGCTCACACTGTTAGACATGACTAATTCACTGTATACATTTAATTCATATTGGATATATTCTCCTATTTTATATATATATATATATATATATATTCTATTTAATCATTCTTTGTATTTAAATGTTTAAATGTTATTTTTTCCCATTACTACTAATTGTTGTATTTATTATTGTATTATTATTTATTTAAAACAGTTTGTATTTACATAACCTTAAAATGCTTACTATACTACAATTGTCATGCCAATAAAGCTGAACTGAATTGAATTGAGAGAGAGAGAGAGAGAGAGAGAGAGAGAATTAGAGAGAGACAGAGAGAGAGATTTAGATTTTTCAAAAATCTTTATTAACAAATGATTACCCACATAAAAACATTAAAAAAAAATAAAATAATTAAAAACAAATTCTCGAGAAAATGTGCATTATCAATAACAGAACACAAAGCTCCTCAGTGACACCATATTCCTTCAAAAACTGTTAGAGTCCATAGCTTTGTAAAAACGAAAGTCAATTAAAAGCCTTGATTTGATCATAGCTACGAACACCATTGCAACATTGTTCACTTTTTTTGTTCAATTTTGTCTTTTCTACTAGTGTAAATGGCCATTTTGGCTTTGCCCAAAATAAAGTTCAACAAATGACACTCGTATTGTCGTTTTCAAACATATTTGAAACCCAAAATAAAAGTTTGCACAGAAAACTCCTCATCAAAACATCAAATCAGAATCAGAATCAGAATGAGCTATATTGCCAAGTATGCTTACACATACAAGGAATTTGTCTTGGTGACAGGAGCTTCCAGTGTACAACCATACAAAAACAATACAAAAACAGCAGCAAGACATACATAATAATAAAAAAAATAATTATACACATACGTACAGACACACATACATACATACACACATACACATGGGTAGTGCCATACATACACACATACACATGGGTAGTGCAATCTAATACAATCTGTTATGTACAGTGCAAATGTTTTTTTTTTTTTTTTTGGGGGGGGGGGTTTCCCAGAGGAATGAAATGGCAGAGGAGGTTGGATGTGTTGGATAAATATAAGAAAGACTATATTGTGTATTGCACATAGTTATTGCTCAATGGGGCAATTTAGCTGTTCATGAGATGGATAGCCTGAGGGAAAAAAACTGTTCCTGTGCTTGATGGTTCTGGTGCTCAGAGCTCTGAAGTGTCTGCCAGAAGGCAACAGTTCAAAAAGGTAGTGGGCAGTGAGAGTGGGGTCCAGAGTGATTTTTCCAGCCTTTTTCCTCACTCTGGAAGTGTATAGTTCTTGAAGGGGGGGCGGGGGGCAACCAATAATCCTCTTAGCAGTCCGAACTCTCCTTTGTAGTCTTCTGATATCTGATTTCATAGCTGAACCAAACCAGACAGTTATTGAAGTGCAGAGGACAGACTCAATGACTGCTGAGTAGAACTGTATCAGTAGCTCCTGTGGCAGGTTGAATTTCCTCAACTGGCGAAGGAAGTACAACCTCTGCTGGGCCTTTTTCACAGTGTAGTCAATGTGTGTTTTCCACTTCAGGTCCTGTGAGATGGTAGTGCCCAGGAATCTGAATGACTCCACTGCTGCCACAGTGCTGTTTAGAATGGTGAGGGGAGTCAGTTTTGGGGTGTTCCTCCTAAAGTCCACAATCATCTCCACCATTTTGAGCGTGTTCAGCTCAAGGTTGTTTTGACTGCACCAGACAGCCAGCTGTTCAACCTCCCTTCTGTATGCAAACTCATCGTTATCTCAGATGAGGCAGATGACAGTGGTGTACTTCAGGAGCTTGACAGAGGGGTCCTTGGTGATGCAGTCATTGGTGTAGAGGGAGAAGAGTAGTGGGGAAAGCACACATCCCTTGGGGGCAACAGTGCTGATTGTACAGGTGCTGGAAGTGAGCTTCCCCTGTCTCACAAGCTGCTGCCTGTCTGTCAGAAAGCTGGTAATCCACTGACAGATAGACAAGGGAACAGGGAGTTGGTATAATTTATTCTGGAGTATAGCTGGGATGATGGTGTTGAAAGCCGAACTGAAGTCCACAAAAAGGATTCTTGCATATGTCCCTGGTCTGTCCAGATGTTGCAGGATATGATGCAATCCCATGTTGACTGCATCATCCACAGACCAGTTTGCTCGATAAGCAAACTGAAGGGGATCTAAAAAGGGTCCAGTGATGTTCTTCAGGTGGGCCAACACCAGTCTCTCAAATGATTTCATGACCACAGACGTCAGGGCGACAGGTCTGTAGTCATTAAGTCCTGTGATTTTTGGTTTCTTTGGGATGACGGTGATAGTGGAACGTTTGAAGCAGCATGGGACTTCACACTGCTCCAGTGATCTATTGAAGATATGTGTGAAGATGGGGGCCAGCTGGTTAGCACAGGATCTAAGACATGCAGGTGAAACGCCATCTGGGCCATGTGCTTTCCTTATCCTTTGTAGTCGAAAGACACGACTCACATCATCTTCACAAATCTTAAGTGCAGGTTGAGTAGCAGGAGGGGGGAGGAGGGGGGTTGCAGGAGGTGTTGGTGTTTGTGTGAAGTGAAGGTCAGAGTGGGTGTGGGGTGTGAGATTGGACCTTTCAAATCTACAGTAGAACACATTCAGGTCATCAGCCAGCTGTTGGTCCACCACAGGGTTGGGGGCAGGAGTCCTGTAATTTGTAAGTTGTTTCATGCCACTCCACACTGATGCAGGGTCATTAGCTGAAAACTTGTTTTTCAGCTTCTCAGAGTATCTTTTTTTAGCCACTCTGATTCCCTTATTCAATGTGTTCCTGGCCTGATTGTACAAGACTTTATCCCCAACTCTGTAAGCATCCTCTTTGGCCTGACAAAGCTGCATGAGTTCCGCTGTAAACCATGGTTTGTCATTGTTAAATGTTAAATAAGTCCTAGTAAGAATGCACATATCCTCACAAAAACTGATATATGATGTAACAGTATCTGTGAGCTCATCCAGATTGGTGTCTGCAGCCTCAAAAACACTCCAATCAGTGCAGTCAAAGCAGGCTTGTAGTTCCAGCTCTGCTTTGTTGGTCCATCTCTTTACAGTCCTTAATACAAGCTTAGCAGATTTTAATTTCTGTCTGTAGGTTGGAAGAAGATGAACTAGACAGTGATCAGAGAGTCCCAAAGCTGCTCTAGGAACAGAGCGATATGCATCCTTTATTGTTGTGTAGCAGTGATCCAGTATGTTCCTGTCTCTGGTGGGGCATGTGATGTGCTGTTTGTATTTGGGCAGTTCACGTGTGAGGTTTGCTTTGTTAAAATCCCCAAGAAGAATAATAACTGAGTCCGGGTATTGTTGTTCCGTGTCTGTGATTTGATCAGTCAGCTGTTGCAGTGCTGTGTTCACACACACATTTGGCGCGATATACACACTCACCAGAATAAACGAGGAAAACTCCCGCAGCGAGTAGAAAGGATTACAGTTAATAAAGAGTGCTTCCAAATTAGGACAGCACATCCTCTTTAACAAATGAAGGCCTAAGCCTTAGACAGTGCATAAAAGCATGAAAAACATTCTCTTTCTAGAAACAAAAGGGACATTCTTGGCCAACATCTGGATTTAAAAGAGAAATAAAAGCATTAACAGCAATAGTGCCATGCAAAATTCTCCATTGTAAATTGGGTGAAAGAAACAGATTAGGAAACACATCTTTTTCATTAGGGATAAGTTCTCTCTCACAGTAATCTTGAAGCATGTTTATTTCTTCTGTTGTAAAAGCAGATTGTAGTTTCTGTAACAACTCGAATGGATTTAGCTCTTAATTGCAGCTACATCTTCAATTTTCCAAAGCTTGGGCCTGCCAATTTGATTAAACAGTAAAAAGTGTTATGATCCTGGATCTAGTGAATGCTGCAGTCATTGCCCCACATGCAACTAAAATGTCCAAACATGCACTGTAGATCAGGGGTTCTACCAGTAGCCAGAATAAAGAAAACATAGATTCAATCCTTTTCACCTGAAAAAGATCCCACACTTTAAAAAGATTACAGTAGAACCCTGGCATCCTGGATGTGTTGATTCTTCTGGGATCTACCAAGAACAAAGATTTATCTAAGTATAGTCCTTCAGCAGTCTTTAAAATAGCACTGGCCACTGGTTTCTAACTCAAGTTCTCTGGGCCAGTGAGAAATTGCTGGACAAATTGTAGACGAAATGCTGCAGTCTTACTTTGTAAATGCACAAGTCCTTGTCCTCCTTCTTCTTTTGGTAGATACAATACATTATGTGGTATCCAGTGAATTTTATCCACAAAAAACAAATCTATAAAAACAGACTGATTTTTTGCAAATAAACATGGTGGTGGATGAATACAAGCCAGTCGGTACCATAAAGAGGAGGCCACCAAATTATTAATAATGAGCATGTGTCCTCTGTATGATAAAGTTGGTACAATCCATTTCTATTTCAACAGATGACCTTTATGTTTTTCAACTGTTCCCTCCCAGTTTTTTACAAACGTGAAACATAAAACATAAACATGACTTGACTATAAACAATGTTACTACGCACATACACATTCACATTCAATACTTGACATTGGACAATGGCAAACATGAGGGCTTAAATACTAGACATGGGAAACATCAGCCAATGAACAAACAGAACTCATAACAAGCTAATTAAACAATAAACCAATGAAAACATGACATATGAACATGGAGCGAAAACAGGAATCACATAACAAGGGAAACAGGAACTAAACATTTCAAAATAAAAGACATGAATCAACAAAATACACATGACATATCCCCCCACATAAACAAAACACATAAAACATGACATAAATTCAAAGTTCTGTAGGGAGCTGGGGGGGTGTCTTGAGGCTCAAGGGCCGGAGCCATGGAAGGCGGAGCCGTGAGAGGCTCAAGGGGCGGAGCCATGGAACTTGGTGCCCGGAGAGTAGTCGATGACTCGAAGGGCCAGGGTGGAGCTGATGGCAGGGAGGACCAAGGTGGTGCTGGAGGCTCGGAGGAGCAAGGCAGAGCTGGGGGATCAGAAGACTGAGGTGGAGCCAGTGGGACTGAGGGCCAAGGTGGAGACGTAGGGAAGGAGGTCCCCAGTGGAGCTGACAGATCGGAGGGACGAGGCACAGCCAGAGTATCGGAGAGCCAAAGTGGAGCCAGGTGACTGACAGACCAAGGAGGAGCCGGATGGATGAGGGACCCCGGCAAATCCGACAGGCTGAAGGACCGCAGTGGAGCCGAGGGAACGCAGAGCTGAGGCAATGTCGAGGGACCGACAGGCCAAGGCGAAGTCCAGGGCTCAGAGGGTCCAGGCGGGGTCAGAGGGCCGAAAGTTCCCCTTGTTTGCTCAGGAGAACTAAGGGTGGGTATAAGGGTGGGAACCATCTCCAGGTCCAACTGCTCAGGTGTGGTTGTGATGTGGCATGGAGCAGGCTGAGGCGTTGCTGTGACGTGGCATGGTGCAGGCTGAGGAGTTGCTGTGACGTGGCATGGAGCAAAAGATGGCACTAGCTCAGCGACCATGATGAGGAACTTTGGCTTGGCAGCCATGACATGGAACTCTGGCTCGGCGGCGGCCAGGTTGTGGAACTCTGGCTCGGCATCTGCCTCCCCCACGGTGAACGTGGAACCAATGATCTGTAGGGCAAGGTTGATATATTGAGCCAGGCTGAGGGAACTGTGACCACCAGACATCAAGGAGGAGATCGGCTCCCTTAACCCCACCCTATAAATGTCCTTAAGAGCGACCACATTAAAATCCACCTGGCTGGCCAGAGCACAAAAGTCCTCTATGTACTCCTCCTACGATTCCCCTGACGTAGCCATATGAGTCGAACTGCTGGGTTCATTATTCGGTCAAGTATTCTGTAACGTTGCTGGCACAGACAATGATGAAGATGATGACGAAGTGTAGAGAACCCAAGTGCAGTTTATTTACAAACGTGATAACCTATGACCCTAACTACAAATGTGAAACATAAAACATAAACATGACTTGACTGTAAACATGACTTGACTATAAACAACGTTACTATGCACATACACATTCACATTCAATACTTGACAATGGACAATAGCAAACATGAGGGCTTAAATACTAGACATGGGAAACATCAACCAATGAACAAACAGAACCCATAACAAGTTAATTAAACAATAAACCGATGAAAACATGACACATGAACATGGAGGGAAAACAGGAATCACATGACAAGGGAAACAGGAACTAAACATTTCAAAATAAAAGACATGAATCAACAAAATACACATGACACAAAAGAAAAGAAATAAAATAAACACACACAACAAATTAATATAGCCAGGTATTAAGGAGTGGGTATTCATTGCCCTCAATTATTATTTCAGATGTTAGGATTGTCCCTGTTTCTGTCTATACACTATCCATTTCCACCAGTCACTGTAAAAGGTGTTTTGCTTCAGTGTAAGGGTGTAGGTACATTTTTCCATCTCAAAGATTTCTTCTATAATCCAGAGCCATTGTTTTCAATTCAGAGTAGTGTCTTTAAACCAGTTCTGTGTTACAGTCTTTTTACTGGCCACTAAGAGTTTTTTACAGAGATATTGGTCACTTTTTGGTATTATTCCTTTAATGATTCCAAAATATAAAAATAAACAGATTTTAGAGATTCCATAACCGAATATCTCACAAATGGTCCCATGGACCTCTTCCCAGAAAGATTGAATTTTTCCACAACTCCAGAATATGTGTGTATGGTCTGCCGTCTGCTGACCACACTTTCTCCATGTCTGTGATGTGGAAGTTTGTTTGCCTGAAATTTTGGGGGTGATGACAAAACATATTTGATTCTTCCAGGAGAATTCCCTCCAAATTTGTGAGCTAGTGGTAGTGTGATGTGTTCTCCAGATGTCGTAACAGATTTTTTCTAGGATTACTTCCTTTAACTCGTTATCCCATTTTGTTTTTATATATAATGTGGATGAGGGGTCACATTCTGCCAGTCCTCGATATATCGAGGATATTATTCTGGGTAAAGGATTTCTGTATGCATCTGATATCAGTTTGATGAGAGGGTGCATCTCCTGTTTATCTCTTACTTTTAGTTTTTTTTTTTTTTTTTTTTTGTATAGTAATCTCTCAATTGAAAATATCTAAACAGATCTCAATTTCCTAGTTCAAAACTAGTTTTTAATTATATTGAATTATATTTGAATTATATTGCACATTGCTGTAATTCCCTTCTCACTCCATCATTGGAATGATCGTTTTGTCCAGGTTTAAATTCCTTGTCATGTGTTATCCATTTTAATAATCCAATCTCTATTTCTATTTTAATTTGTTTGTTGATCGAGTGCCAAATCTTCAGAAAGAATAGCGTTATTGGGTCTAGTTTCACCTTAATATGTCCAGGGCTTTCTGTTTTCCCTATCAACATTTGTATTTGAATACCCTGAATTTTTGTTTCAATTTCCTTCCACCTAGCCACATAACTATTAGAGCACCAACATAAGAGGACATAGCTGTGCTGCATAAAAGATTGAGATTTGGTAGTGCTATACCTCCCTTTTCTTTGGATAATTGTAGTGTTGCATAACACACTCTAGGTCTCTTACCTCCCCATATATATCTACTTATTAGTTTATCCCATTTATTAAATTGGTCATGTGAGATTTCCACAGGGAGCGATTGAAATAAATATAATAAGTGAGGCAGGATATTCATTTTGACACCTTTTATCCTATCACTTAAGCCAACAGGGTATGTAGACCACCTCTCTATATCCTTCTCTATATTATGATTAACTTCTCTGTAGTTGGCTTCATATAATTTATTTAGGTCTTTAGTATTTATACCTAAGTATTTCAATCTTTTTGCTTCCCATTTAACCTCATATTTTTGTCGGAGTTCCACATTTGGTTTGCTATTAAACATAAGGATTTGAGTTTTTGTTACATTTAATTTATAGCTAGCATATTCGTTGAATCGTTCTAATACTTGCATATGTTTTGTGACATTTTTTACTGGCTCAGTTAGATAAATCATTACATCAGCCGCAAACAAACTAATTTTATGCTCTGCACCATTAATTCTCACCCCTGGTATCGTTGAATGCTGTCTAACAAGTTGGGCCAATGGTTCTATATACATGGCGAAGAGAGAGGGACTAAGACAACAGCCTTGTCTGGTTCTTCTCTCTAACTTAAATCTCTCTTTTAGATATCTGTTCACTTTTACTCTGGTTTTGGGGTTCCGATAGATATAATTAATACAATGTATTGATTTATCGTTGAACCCCAGTCTTTCTAGTGTTAGATATAGAAAATCCCATTGGACCCTATCGAAGGCCTTCTAGGCGTCAAGACTAATTAAGGCGACTCATAGCTTATTTCTTTGGATCTTATTTATTATATGAAGCGACCTTCTTGTATTCTCTTGCATTTGGTGACCTTTAACAAAACCTGTTTGGTCCTCATCTATCAGGTCCGATAAAAAGGACTGCAGTCTGGAAGTTATGATGGAGCTATAAAGTTTATAATCAGTATTGAGTAATGATATTGGTCTGTAATTCTGACAATATTGCTTATTTCCCCCCCCCCCCTTTCGGAATAACTGAGATTCTTCCTTCCCTGATTGGGGGGGGGGGGGTGGATGGGGGGTTTGCCTTCTTTTAGTATCCAGTTAAAAGTATCCTTTAAAAGTGGTGCTAGTTCTTTATCAAAAACTTTGTACCATTCCATTGGGAATCCATCACTGCCTGGTGCCTTACCAGATTTTTATTTTCTCATGGCTTCGTGGAGTTCTTTTGGGGTTATTTCAGCAGTCAGTAATTTGTTTTGTATATTGACAATAGATGGTAGATCTAATGATTCGAGAAACTTCTTTATGTCTTCCTGATTTATGTTTGAGGTCTGTTTGTATAGTTCCTCATAATAATTAAGATATTTCCAATATCTCTCGATTCATATTTAAGTTGATTTGTTCTAGGATCTCACACCTTAGTAACACAGTTAATTGCCATTTGTTTTCGCATTCGTGTAGCTAATAATTTAGTGGCCTTCGGGCCCGCTTCATAGTAGGTCTGTTTTAGAAATCTTGCTTTTTTCTCAAACTCCATCTGTAATAGCTCATTCTTTTTTTTTCCTCACCTCCTCTGTGATGCATTATTCCTTTATCTGTGCCTTGTTTGTTTAAGCTCCAGTCACCTTAATTCTGCGGTAAGCTTCTCATATTGTACTATTCGCTCTTTTTTAAGGGTGCTTGTAATTACTATTAACTTCCCTCTAATCACCGTTTTGAGTGCAGCCCATACTATGGAGGGGTCCACTTCCCTGTTATTATTTTCTTCTAGGTACCTTTGAATTTCAATTTTAATTTCTTCTACTATCAACTCATTATTTAAAATACCTAGATTTAATCTCCACAGTGTATTTTTTTTTGCCTCTCTCCTAAAAAAAATCTTCAGATAGATTGCACTGTGGTCTGATATATCTGCTACTCCAAGTCGACATTCATTAATCCAGTATCTATTTTATGCTTGTGTGAGAAATGGTCTATTCTTGAATAGACTGAATGAGTAGCAGAGTAGTGGCTGTAATCCCTCTCCGAGGGATGTAGTTCTCTCCAAACATCAATTAGTCCCATTTCTGTGCATATGTTATGATACTAGTTAGAAAGTTTCTGAATATTTAACTCCTGTCATTTCTCCAATGATTTCCTGCTCCGTATCTTTATGTATCCTAATTGTTATCTTCTTTTGTGTGCAATGCCTTTTATGATGTCGTCGGACTTCTATGTCAAAAAACCGTGCAGCCATTTACGTGCCCTTTTACTTGTCTCCGTGTTTTTCTCTCTGCCCACCTTCTGCCATGCTGCATTTATTCTTGCTTTGAGTCATTCCGCAGGCCGAGGGGGGAGACTCTCTTCACTGGGTTCAGCTAGTTAATAGCCTCTGTCCCACAGGTCTTTTTCTACCTCATTCGTGTTGTTGTATATTGTTATCCCATCAACCCAGTGGACCCGCATCTTAGTAAATGGAGTCTGGAAGTGAATGCCTGCTTCTTTCAGGGCGTTTTTGGCTTTAGCATAGGACTTTCGCTGTTGTACCATGGCTGTTGTGTTATCATGATCGAAGAAGATCCTCTTCTCACCCATCATGATTCTCTTTTCCCAGGCCCTTCTCAAGACCATATCTTTGGTCAAGTATTGTAAAAAGTTCACAACAATTGACCTTGGGGGCTGGTCGGTTTTAGGCTTTGATGCCAGCACTCTATGAGCACGCTGAATTTGCTGGTCCATGTCTATTGCGAGTTTCCTCTGCAGGAATTCATTAAAAAATTGTGCTGTGGCTCCTTTCTCAGTGTCTTCCGGTAATCTGTAAATGTGCATGTTATTTCTTCTGGACCGCGATTCTAAGTCATCTAGCTTTTTCCGTATTCTTTTGTGTTCTTGTATAAAGTCTTGCAATATGTTATCCATCTTGGAGTTCCAGCACTCTATTTCCTCAACACGCATCAAAGTAGCTTCAACTTTAGCATTTTGCTCCTTTATTTCGTTTGTTGTTGATGCCAATTTTTGATTAATGTCCTCTTTGAATTCCTCCAGCTCACATTTCATCTGCATTTTAAGTTCGTCTTTGAATGTTTTGAGCTCAGATTTTAGTTCATTTTGGAGGTCGTGTATCTGTCTGCTTATATTCTTCATGCCTGCACGGAGCGGATCTGTAGATCCCGGTCGCCATCTTCTGTCTTTTCTTGCATATTGTCTGTCTCTGCTAGATTGGAGTCTTTATCTTGCTTGACAGGGTTCCTTTTAGATTTAGCTTTCGTTCCTCCGCTAATCCTTAAATGTTATGAAATATTTTAACAGTGGTTTTCAAGTTTAGCTGTGATTTTTTTTAAACTGACTTGCGAGAGCTCGCTATTTAGTCTGCTATGCCTTTTTGTTACCGACCGGAAGTCCATCTTTCATCCAAATGAACCCATCTGGGAGGTTTGGTACCTCTCCTTACCAGTTCCCTGCTAAAACTGCCTCACTTTTATCCCAATTAATTCTTGCTGAAGAGATAGTTTCAAAAACCCTCAATGTCTTTAATAATGTATCCACATCAGTTTGCTTATTGAGTATTATGATGACATCATCAGCATAAGCAGATAAATAAAAAGTGCTTTTATAGGCTTGTAGCGATATCCCTTCTAGAACTCTTCTCAATTTATTCAAAAGTGGTTCTATTGCCAAAGTATAAAGTATCCCTGTCAAAGAACAACCTTGTCTTACCCCACGACACACTTTAAAAGGAGCACATAAGCCACCGTTAACTTCTAGTACTCTGAATATCACTGTGTAAAACTTTAAAATAAGCTATAAAATCAGAGCTAAAACCAAAAGCTTGTAAAGCCTTCCACAAATAGTTGTGTTCCACACGATCAAAAGCTTTTTCTTGATCTATGGAAATCAAACCAATATCTACACCCAATATTTAAGAGACATCAAATAAATCTTTAATTAGATAGATGCTATCAAAAATTTATCTGCCAGGCACACAGTAGGACTGGTCAGGGTGGATGACCTCATCCAAAACTCTACCTAGTCTAGTAGCTAACACTTTAGAGAGCAACTTATAGTCACAGCACAATAAAGACACAGGTCGCCAGTTCTTTATGTCTCTCAAATCACCTTTTTGGGCAAAAGAGTAAGGACCACTCTCCGACAGCTCAGTGGCAGAAGCCCTCCGACAAAACTGTCACTGAGAACTGCCAGCAGATCCTCCCCTATCACAGACCAAAAAGCTTTATATAG
This sequence comes from Myxocyprinus asiaticus, assembly GCF_019703515.2. Lineage (NCBI taxonomy): Eukaryota > Metazoa > Chordata > Actinopteri > Cypriniformes > Catostomidae > Myxocyprinus > Myxocyprinus asiaticus. The sequence goes on from NC_059385.1 coordinate 37,775,373, forward strand.
TTTCAACTGGGTTGTGACTCAAGATGGTGCCGAGTATGACTGCTGCGTTGCGAGCTCCGACACAACACTGTAGTGTTTTGTTTGTTTTGTTTACAATTCTTATGTTTTTTGTACTGGATGTTGTCTGCCTTATCGTCTATGACAGAAAAACACTTTTGGACATTGGTTCAGCAATTATACACCGCAAACCAGACTTCAAATTCCTCAATGCCAACTCGCTGTTTACAAACATGCCAGCTGAGCCCTTTGTCTGGGCTACCCGGCCGCGGAAACGCAGGAGGAAAAGGGGAAACAGAGCTGGCTTTCTCATCAGAGTAAGACGTCGTGCAAATCGACCCCCGCTACCCAGTATTCTACTGGCAAATGTTCAGTCTTTGGATAACAAGCTCTGCGAGCTGAAAGTGCGGATCTCTTTCCAATGAGAGACGAGGGACTGCTGCATTATCTGCCTAAAAGAAACTTGGATGTCTGCTGAGATTCCAGATTCAGCCATTGAACCCGCGGGGTTCTCCGTGCACCGAGCAGACAGAGCGAAAGACCTCTCAGGTAAAAGCAGAGGTGGTGGTGTATGTTTTATGATCAACAAATCCTGGTGTGATCAAAGGAATGTACATTCTATCAAGTCTTTCTGCTATTTTGATCTGGAATTTCTCATGCTTCTGTGTCGACCATTCTGGCTACCGAGGGAATTCACAGCGGTCATTATCACTGCTGTGTACATCCCGCCACAAGCTGACACAGACCGGACACTCTGTACTGGACGGGATTATAAGCAAGCAGGAAACCGCGCACCCTGAGGCCGCGTTCATTGTGACCGGGGACTTTAATAAAGCCAGTTTAAAATCAGTCGCACCAAAATACCACCAACATATTAGTTTTAACACACGAGGGGACCGGGTTTTGGATCATTGCTACTCACCCTTCCGGGGCGGCTACAAATCCCTCCCACACCCACCATTTGGCAAATCGGACCACTCTTCCATTCTGCTTCTGCCCGCTAACAGGCAGAAACTGAAACAGGAAGCACCCACCCTCAGAACGATCCAGTGCTGGTTGGACCAATCAGACTCTACGCTACAAGACTGTTTTGATCACGCAGACTGGGAGATGTTCCAGTCTGCCTCTGATGACGACATCGAGCTTTACGTTGATAGCGTAACACGTTTCATCAGAAAGTGCGTAGAGGATGTCGTTCCGACCAGAACAATACGGATCTATCCAAACCAGAAACCCTCCCTCACTTGACCCATTGCAGTTTGCTTACCGCAACAACCGCTCCACTGATGATGCCATTGCATCTACAATACACACTGCTCTCTCCCACCTGGAAAAAAAGAACACTTATGTGAGAATGCTGTTTGTAGACTACAGCTCAGCATTCAACACCATAGTGCCCTCCAAGCTTGATGAGAAACTCCGGGCTCTGGGCTTAGAATAGGCAGCAACATCTCCTCATCACTGACCCTCAACACTGGAGCCCCGCAGGGCTGTGTTCTCAGCCCACTCCTGTATTCCCTGTACACACATGACTGTGTGGCAACACACAGCTCCAGTGCCATCATTAAGTTTGCTGATGATACAACGGTGGTAGGTCTGATCACTGACAATGATGAAACAGCCTACAGAGAGGAGGTGCACACTCTGACACACTGGTGTCAGGAGCACAACCTCTCCCTCAACGTCAGTGAGACAAAGGAGCTTGTGGTGGACTTCAGGAGAAGAGATAAAGAACACAGTCCCATCACCATCAATGGAGCACCAGTGGAGAGAGTCAGCAGCTCCAAGTTCCTCGGTGTCCACATCACTGAGGAATTAACATGGTCCATCCACACTGAAGTCATTGTGAAGAAGGCTCATCAGCCTCTTCTTCCTGAGATGGCTGAGGAAGTTTGGAATGAACCGCCGCATCCTCACACGGTTCTACACCTGCACTGTAGAGAGCATCATGAACCAGCCGACTTCATGACAGCTTCTTCTCCCAAGCAATCAGACTTTTGAACTCTTGATCTCCCACGGTCAAATACATCAGCACTGCACTTTATTACTCTTATATCTCACACCAGACTGTCATAAATTATATTATTATTATATTATATTCTCTCTTAACAACTTACTATCAACTGACAGCCTGAATGTCAATACAGTACAATACAACCTACTGTACATTCTATATATACTATATATACTTTTTTTTTAGTGTATAATGTGTATTCTATATTGTGTGTATTGTATACTGTACATTGTATGTTATTATTTATATATTGTGTTGTGTGTAATTATGTGTATATTAGATTTTAAACTGTGTTGTAATCTGATGTTTATTGTAAACTGTCTCATCACTGTCACGACTGCTATGTTGCTCGGAACTGCACCCAAGAATTTCACACACTATTGCACTTGTGTATATGGTTGTGTGACAATAAAAGTGATTTGATTTTGATTTTGATTTGATTCCGTCAATCCCAGGCGCCTTGCCATTCTCCATACTTTGGAGAGCTTCATGCAGTTCTCCCAGGCCTATAGCCCTTTTGAGTGCTGCATTAGTCTTAAAAAAAAACAGCTGTTCAGCAACCCGGTTTTCCCTGTGCTCACAACTATAAAGCTTTGCATAAAAACTGACTGTTCTTTTCTGTATTTCAATAAGGTCTGATACAAGAAGACCAGTTTCAGAAAATAAAGAATGTATAAAGCATTTTTGGCCATTCTTTTTTTTCTAAACTAAAGAAGAATTTTGATGGTACATCCATCTGGTCTATATTCTTAAAACGTGATCTAACCAGCACCCCCTGTGCCATCATTCTTTGTAATTCAGACAAAACAGATAAAAAAAAAAAAAAAAAAGGGATTCAATATGTGTTTGACTTCCACTTGACTGTGCCACCTTTTGGAATTTCAGAATTTCAGCTTCTAAAATGTTTATAGATTTAATTATATCTTTTGTGACACTGTGAGTGTACTGTTGACATAGTTGCTTAATTTGTGTTTGACCAAACTCCCACCATTTTTGTAAAGTCTTGAGACTGAGATTTTTCATTCCTAAAATTTTCCAAAAAGAATTTGAATGTATCGTTAAAATGTGCATCACTTAATAAAGTTGTGTTAAAATGCCAGTAAGCACTTTTTGGCTTGACAGAGTTTAAAGCTACTGTACATATGACTAGACTATGAAACAGTTGTTAAAAATACTAAGATGGTGTTTAAAACTATAGAATATATCTAGTCTTTCTAATGATGATAGGTTATCATGGGCATGTGCCCATGTGTACTGCTTCAAATTCCCATTAAAATTTCTCCAGACATCACATAAATCATTTGCTTCAATCATCTGAAGGAGCTGCCTGCGAGAAGGTAAATATGGTTCTACATGATTTCTATCCACATTTCTTTCCACACAGTTAAAGTCTCCACCTAGAAATAAATGCTTTTCACTATTACATTTGTCTAAATTTGCACAAAGAGTATCTAAAAACACCATTCTTTCTGTTGGTAAAGTTGGGGCATATATACAAATAAAAACAAAGGCATGGTTCTCAGACTGGGCTCCTAGCAAATAAAATGTAAAACTCCTAGCAAATAAAATGGCAATACCTCCACTAAGTGAGGTTTTGTGAATTAAAAAAGAGAGACCACTCCATTCTTTAGTCCACTCAACAGCATTTTTTTTTCATCGCTATGTGTTTCCTGTGCAAATAATACATCAAGTTGTTTCTGTTTCATGATTTCATATCTTGCTGCTCGTTTTACACAGTCTCTAGCTCCATTCACATTTAAGGATGCAATACGGATGTCACCCATGAAAAATAAATAATAATAAAATAAACATAAACCATAAAGAAAAAAGCAGCCAATAAGGGCAAAAAACCAAACAAAATTAAGCCAGTTTACTGCCATTATTCAGCTGGTTTTGGAGTTTTGTGACAATTTTTTTTTTACAACCGATATACCTCTTTGTGTGTAAAACTTCCCTCACTCATGAAATTCCTAGTATTTTCTACAAATCGTTTAAGATCTGGAAAATATTCAGCAATCTTCACCCCCCTCAGATTTTTTTTTAATCAATTTTAAAAACTTCTTAATTTCATCAGTACCATAATCATGACATGTCCATACACTCTGGAAACATTGTTATCTGGACAAGCATGAACTAAATGCCCAGTTTTGCCACAGCCAAAGCATTTGATCATATCAGTGGTTTCAAAGACAGTATAGTCAAATTCATCAGCTCTGAATTTCAAATTCAGGTTAAGTTCTGTTCTGTTATCTTTCAAGATCATGTAAGTAAATCTCCTGAAAAATACTACGTTTAATTAGATCAGATTTACTTCCGAAAGTTATCTTTTTCACGGGAGTAAACAACTTTCCGAAGCATGACATTTCTTTGGTTAACATTTCATCCTTAATGAAAGGCGGAACATTAGACAAAGTGACTTTCTTAATGGGGGTGGAAAGGGGAAGCACTGGGGTAAACAGACCGCAAATTACTACTCCCTTCTCCACTACCTCATTTACGTTCTCTACTGAACTCAAGAACAAAACAATGGCGTTATTCATTTTTGATGCCACTAAAACACATTTATGGCCAACAACATCTCCAATGGCCAAAATGCACACTTCCTTATTCACTGCAGACACCACCTTCACTCCATAGTGCTGTGTCAGAGAATCTAAAGCATTCACACCCTGGGCCACCATGCTTCCCAGTGAAAGGCTGGTTGCTGATGCCCGAACTAAGAGCTTTGTTTCACTACCCGATTTATAACAGATATAAAACTCAAATAGTAGAGAAAATGAAAAAGTTTGAAAGAGAAACAATTGTTTCTGCAACAGCGGGCACAACTCATTCGCACTCACCACATGCTCCACACCACTCACTCAACAAATGCTCGCACATGCACAGAGAGAAAAGAGAGAGAGAGAGAGAGAGAGAGAGAGAGAGAGAGAGAGAGAGAGATTTCTGTGTGTTATTTCAGATAAAATGACTTTCAGCACTTTGAGTAAGTTAATTTTCTATAACTGTATGGTTATGAAGTAGTTCAGGTTTGTTGATCTCATTACAGTTTCATATCAAAGAGTCAAATACACACAAGATTCACAGAGTCGTACAGTGTAGACATTGATCAAGCAAACAAATAAATATTCAGACTATTTTAATTAGTTTTAAGATCCATGAAAGATTACACAACAATTACAATCAGAACAATAAACTTATTTTGAGTCTCAAACTTTATATCCCACAATGTATTTCATCACAGATGTGTGAATTGTGTTTCAGGTGAGCTGAATGTGATGTCATCATTTGTGTGTTTGTGTTTTTATAGTGTGGATCATGGAGGAGAGTTCAGGATTACAGCAGGACTACACAAATGTAGGTCTACACACACACACACACACACACACACACTGGTTTAGTGATTGTTGTGTTATTAGTGTTTTTTCTCTTCTTGTGTTCAGATGTCTGTGATCTCACACTGGATTCAAACAACACACACACACACACACACACACACACACACACTGGTTTAGTGATTGTTGTGTTATAAGTGTTTTTCCTCTTCTTGTGTTCAGATGTCTGTGATCTCACACTGGATTCAAACACAGCAAACACTCAACTCATTCTGTCTGAGGGGAACAGGAAGGTGACACATGTGAGAGAGCGTCAGTCATATCCTGATCATCCAGAGAGATTTGACTGGTATCATCAGGTTCTGTGTAGAGAGAGTCTGACTGGACGCTGTTACTGGGAGACTCAATGGAGTGAGACAGGTGCTGTTATATCAGTGTCATATAAAGGAATCAGCAGGAAAGGAGGGAGTCATGACTGTTGGTTTGGACTCAATGTAAACTCCTGGAGTCTGTTCTGCTCTAATGAAAGATTCAGTGTCTGTCACAATAATAACTTCACTGACATACATTCCCCTTCACACAACTGTAAGAGAGTAGGAGTGTATGTGGACTGTCCGGCCGGCACTCTGTCCTTCTACAGCGTCTCTGACACACACACACTTACACACTTACACACATTCAACACCACATTCACTCAACCCCTCTATGCTGGATTTAGAGTTTATCCTGATTCCTCAGTGTGTCTGTGTGAAATTGAACATCAGAGACACACACACACAACTGGATGAGTGACTGTTGTGTTATAAGTGTTTTTCTCTTCTTGTGTTCAGATGTCTGTGATCTCACACTGGATTCAAACACACACACACACACACACACACACTGGTTTAGTGATTGTTGTGTTATAAGCGTTTTTCTCTTCTTGTGTTCAGATGTCTGTGATCTCACACTGGATTCAAACACAGCACACACACACACACACACACACACACACACACATATGTTGGTTTAGCTATCATTATGAGGACTCTCCATAGACATAATGATTTTTATACTGTACAAACTATAGATTCTGTCCCCCAACCCTAACCCTACCCCTAAACCTAACCCTCACAAAAAACTTTCTGCATTTTTACATTTTCAATAAAACATCATTTAATATGTTTTTTAAGCAATTTAAATTATGGGGACACTAGAAATATCCTCGTAAACCACATGTATAGCATAATACCCTTGTAATTACCAGTTTGTAACCTAAAAAAATCCTCATAAACCATTTAAACCTGCCCCCCCCCACACACACACACACACAACCCACACACACACACACGCATACACATACCATGTTTTTATATTATTGTGGGGACTCTCCATAGACTTCCATGCATTTTATGGATTTTATATAGATCTAATGATAATTTCTATTCCCTACCCCTAACCCTACCCCTAAACCTAACCCACACAGAAACCTTTTTGCATTTTTACATTTTCAAAAAAACATCGTTTAGTATGTTTAATAAGCCATTTCCCACATGGGGACTGCTGGCTGGTCCCCACAAGGTAGGTTTTCTCAGGTTTTAATATCCTTGTGGATGTAGTATAAACATGGTTACCACACACACTGTCATGGCAGATTCTCCAAAACAGCCATCGAAGCACAGTCGAGTCAAAGATTTCTCAGAGGCGCAAAGTTCTGATTCCAAAAATAGACTTTATTATAAAAATAACAAAGCAAAGATGGTTCATGAAGCATCTGAAGTTATATTTTGGAACATGCCTTTTTTTTTATACAGTTTCTGTTCCCTTTGACGTTGGCCTCTTTGTCCAATAAAATGAATCCATGATATCATCCAATAATATCATCCAATAAAATCTTATGCCACAGTTATTTACATCATCACACCTTCTAACAGGACATCCTGGCTTAACTTACTTCAGTGGTGGCAAAAGCATAACTATTTTATTTTATATGCATAAAACATACTGTAATCACTTCATATTGTTACATATTTTATATTAACTAACAATCATTACTTTCTGCATTAATTTGATTAGTATATTAAATGATTTCCCTTATTTCAGTTTATTGGTCACACACAACACATCCCTGTGAGATGGAGAAGTGTGTGTGCTGCCACATGTGTTTTCTTTTTTTATCCTTGAGACTTCCTCTTGACGCATGCATCCCGATTCATCCAAATACTCCCAATTACACATATTGTCTGCATCAAATCATGCATTGTCTGACTCTATTCTATTAAAAGCATTCACAGAAAGGGCCTTAAAAGGAGACACACAGACAGAATGTAATTCTCCCCAGAGAAGCCAAGCTGCATTTGTCCATCGATTTGCACTCTGATTATTAAACTGAGTATATGATAATTAAATATGTAACATATTGAATAACATTCATAATGCAGTTTATCATAGTATGTTGATTACACGTTGTAATTTTTAGATAATTGCATATTGCATACATGTTAATTCAATTATCAAAATTGATTAACTGAATGATTAAATGAAAATATACCATATATTCCCTCTTTGGGACTTATATAGTTCCACTAACTTAGCCTAATTCAAGAGTGCTACTTCACAATCCAGTCCCTTCACTCATCACTTTCTACTGACCAATTGTAAGTCAGACAGCCTTTCTTATCAATTACCAGATCATGGAACAGCACTCCTGTGGAGCATGAGGACCAAACGTCTCCCCTCACTCTTAACAAGAGAGGAGTAAAAGATCCTGTCTCCCTCAACCCTAGAATATTGTGTAATAAGCATGAGCATGTAAATGGTTAAGCACTTGCCCGTGGTTTCATGGTTATGTAGAATATAACAAAAAACACCATTCAAAATCAATTTTTTTTTATTAGAATAGCATGAAGATCAAAATCAGTAAATATATCAAAAACATCAAAAATAAAAAAGTTATTTTCTTTCAAAGATCCCGTTGTCACAGTCTTACCGTGTTATTTCCTTTGCTTTTGGTTTTGTTTTTCTTTTTGTTTGTTATCCGTTGCTGTCTGTCTGTGATTGATATATTGTGAACACCTGGTTTGGATGGGCAGTGGGTATTTAAGTGCCTGTTTGTTAACCAGTGGGTGGTTGAGGGGTTGTTCGATGCTCTTTGTTCTTTTCTTGTTTTTTTGCAGGAATGGGCAGGTGGCAAGTGCCTTTGGATTATAACTTCTCTACCATCATGAGATCTTCGTTTGTTCCATCTACCTTGTGGCCATGGTTGAGCTGGTCGGTGTTTGGATATCATCTTTGTTTTTCGTTTGTTATGTTTTCCCTTAGAGCTTTGTAATAAAAATATATTTTTGCAACTGTATCTATTTTGTGATTGCCCTTTTTTTTTACGGTTATGAGCCGAACCTTAACACCCATTGACAAAAGATCTTTAACCCAGTTACTCTGCATAATGTAGAGGGCCACCACTGGGGAGAGGTTAGGCTAGCACTTACATCCCAGGGTATGGCTCATCATTCATCTCCTCATATAAATAAATATATATATATATTCATTGGAGGAATCAGTTTCCTCTAATTTTGGTCTTTCTGTCCATCCAGGAGGGTTGTCATTGTATTGCATTGGACCATTCACATTGATCACTGTCATCTGCTTTAATCAATGGTAACACAAAACAGAATAGTATTCTTCCCACAAGAATTATACCAATTCTAGCCAAGCATGCACCCCATTTCTTAAACAATTCTATTTTAATTGTTATAAACAAACAAGACAAGCAATCTTAATCTTTAGTCACACCATGTTTTCTTTTTCCAACCTTCATTAATATTAAAATGTACATAAGTAAAGTAATAAATCATCTCTCAGTCTTAATTATTCATCATACAAGCATTCCCAGGTTTGTTTAATACTTCTTTAATAAGTCAGGCACTCCTTTGTCTGCAGTGGTTCTCAAAACTTTACCCCCAGAACTAATCTATAAATAATCTTCTACACAGGGTATGACCCCCTGATGGCACAGTGACAGAATGCTTGGTATTTAATAGTGTTTTAGTAAAGCGGTTATTAAAATGCAGTTTTCAGGCAGGTTTCCTCTAGACCTCCCTTTTGATGCTTCCGGCCTAAAAGCATCCATCCACTTCCTTAAACCCTTAAACAATTCTTTCTGAGGCAAATTTCCAGGGGGTGATGCCCTGCCTTAGGTTGACCCCCATAACTCTCTTATGTTTACTTTCTCCCTTTCCTTACTCTTTCTCAGGAGAAGGAACTTCCATTCTATCTAATGAAACAACATAAATCACCTTTTTAAATTATCAGAAAAGTAAGTAAATGCTTAAACAGAATAAAGTAATAAAGAGGCACAATGGAAATTCAAACAAATCTCTTTTCTTGTGTTTTGAAATAACTGATCAGTTAAATACACTACATACACTACATCCTTTTAATTTCTCATGTCTCTTATTTTTTTTTATCCTAATGTTTCAGCATCTTTTAACAATAAGATTATTTCCCCCAGTTATTATTCTCTTATACTTATCAGCATTTCCTGACAAATTATTCAGTTAAATAGCAAAGCTAAAGGTCACAGTGCAGAAACTGTAAAATGCTCCTAAAATGATACTTTCATAGATTAATCTCAAAATAGAAATAGTAGTACTAGAAAAAGACACTCAATCAACTCTTTGTAGCACCCATTAACCTTTATTTAAAGTGAGGGTACTCTCTGAAAAAATTTGAGGAGTAACCAATCCAATAGGTGACTCTAACTTTGCCATCAAATTTGTAATGTTTACTCTTCAAATCAATAAATCAGCGGTTAGATGCTAGATTTAAATTTAGACCCTCAGAACAATTTAGACATGAGTATTGAACCCCTGGATGGCAGTCTGGAAAATCATAAATCCAATTGGTGATATAAGACTGAAATCAACTTATCCAGAGAAATTTGAATCCACATTAGAAATGTCAAATCAGTAATGATTACAAGCAGTAATGAGCGGGAGGACCAATCAGATAAAAGCCCACATCATTTTCAGTCTTCTTTTTCTCCGGACTTCCTCCTGTAGTATTAGCAGCTTCAATAAATCATCTGGCCCAGCCATCTGAAATGGTGAGAGACTGGTTTCAGAATGAGTAAGTTATCTTGTTGTTAGTCTTGTTATTGGTTATCATTGTCATGTGTTTGCCCATGTCTTTAAACCCTCATGTTTGCCATTATCGAGTATTGTTTTGTGTAACGTAGTAAGTCAAGTCAAGTCTAGTCTAGTCTTGTCGTTTATGTTTGTTTTTGTTTTGTACTACCATTTGAATAACTGCACTTTGTAAATAAACTGCACTTGGTTTATCACTTCATCATTGTCTTCGTCTGCTCCTGTGTCCTGTATGCTAGCAATGTTACAGTATATAAAATTAAAAAAATAAAGAAAAATAAATATCTAATCTAAACTAAAAGAATCTGCTATCTATACTTTTTTTTTCCTAAATTCGGGGCACCCCTGTCTGAGTGGAGACACCAAGAGAGACGAGTTTTCCCATTCAAAGTCTACAGACTAACATTTGCACGCCATCCTCACAGAGTACGGGGTGTAACCCCTCCTGCTCACTCTCCTTACAGAGTGTGAGGTATAACCCCTCCCGCTCATTCTCCTTACAGAGTGTAGGGTGTCATAGCTCTCTTTTTATTCAGGGCACTATCAGTGTCTCACTCAATCTCGCCATCAGACAGTCCCTAACAAAATAATAAACTCTACCTTTCTTATTTTTGTTGGTTGATCAAGTTTACACCAATAAAGTTGCAACTCACATGTAAATTTGTTCTCCAGACTTACTTAAACACATAGGAAACCAAAAACAAAACAAATAATCATGGGTTCTTTCATTTAGATATCAAGACTTTACAGTGTTTAATTTAATATTGTTCAAAATGTTATTTTCTCATAAACTGGACCAGACAGTATGTAAAACACACATGAATGTGAAGTTTTCACATTTAAGGTTTGCTTTTCATACTCAAGTTACAAAATAGAATTTGATTTTGGAACATTTTTCTTATTAGTCAGTTTCACCTTTTTCATTTTAACTAATTTCTCTTTCCCATTTCTTTGAGATTTTATCAATCAATTCTCTACAAAGTGGATTTCTAGATTTTAGTATTTCCACTGTAGTGTTTGCCATAATTATACCTTATTGTAATGTAACAACACTTATCTTCAATACAACCTTTGTTTAAAATCCAATTACTTAGTTGACTTTAGTTCAAAGCAATACACTGGCTCAAAGCTTTATTGTTTGTCCAGATAATGTGATTTCCCAAATGGAATTCAGTCCCTTTAAAGTTCTTTATCATTTCAATATTCTTACTTGTCACTGTGATATGAATAAATTTCTATGCTACAGTCTAGTTTAGGAGTTATGATCTGGCACACATCCAACAATCACAACAGCTGCTCTTTCTCAGTTTCGTAAATTTTTTAAGTGCCCTCTTTGCCTCTAATGATCGAATTTCTTATATCATCTCATATATTGATGGAAGGTCGAGAATAGGCCTAAATAGATTTTCATATATACTCCTAATTAGTTATACAGCAAAGGTTGAGTATCTCTATTTGGATCACAAATCCTACAGTAAGGAAAATGTCCAAACAACTTACAAAGCCAATATATCAGATTTTTTCCCCCTGTGTTTACAAAGAAAATACCTTTCCAAATTTTCACAAGAGACAGGCTTTCATTCCCAACATCCATTCAACATATAAAAGACAAACTTTCTTTGTTAGACAACACTTACTCCATTCAGTGTGTCCCTCATGAAACATTCACTCTGTGTTCCTTAATTTAAGGACTCATCATACATTCCAGTCCCTCTACTGGGCTCATGAAATTCATTAACACTTTGTCCTTTGAAAAAGGCCCATGCACTCATTCTTTTGTCCCTTTATTTTTAGGGCTCATATTTGTACTCAGTCATACATTTTCATACACAATCACACTTCAGTCACACTTCACACACTTTTATACACAGACACAAACACTCTCAAAAACACAGAAACTTTCACACTTTTTACAAACACATTTAACATTAAAACACAATTTAACTCAAATTTCTACTGTTATCCATCAAGGCCCACTTAACAGTAAAAACATAATTTATATAAAATCTTTACTGTTATCCATCAAGGCCCACTTAACAGTAAAAAGCTAATTCTTTTGGAATCAGAATTTTGTCTGTTATTTAATTTGGATTAGCTTTTTTAATTAGAATGCTCTTACCACATGGGGCCTGGGTAGCTCAGTGGTAAAGACGCTGGCTACCACCCCTGGAGTTCGCTAGTTCGAATCCCAGGGCGTGCTGAGTGACTCCAGCAGGGTCTCCTAAGCAACCAAATTGGCTTGGTTGCTAGGGAGGGTAGAGTCACATGGGGTAATCTCCTTGTGGTCGCTATAATGTGGTTCGTTCTTGTTGGGGTGCGTGGTGAGTTCAGTGTGGATGATGAAGCCTCCACACACTATGTCTCCATGGCAGTGCACTCAACAAGCCACGGGATGAGATGCGTGGGTTGATGGTCTCAGACACAGAGGAAACTGGAATTCATCCTCCGCCACCTGGATTGAGGCGAATCACCACGCAACCACAAGGACTTAAAAAGCGCACCGGGAATTGGGCATTCCAAATTGGGTGAAAAAAAAAAAAAGAATGCTCTTACCACTACAGGCAGACCTGCGGCGAACTGCACAAACAATTTATAGTAAAAGCAAAGTTGCTTACCTCAAGTGGCCACTAGTTTGTGTAGCTCGCCTCGTGCCAGCCCAATGCAGCAGCCTGCATTCTGCTCCTGTTCCAATCCCACTTGTCCAACACCAAGTAATTATGTCATGGCAGATTCCCCAAAACAGCCATCGAAGCTCAGTCAAGTCAAAGATTTCTTGGAGGTGCAAAGTTCTGATCATAAAAATAAACTTTAATTACAGAGTAACAAAGCCGAGGTTGTCCATGGAGCATCTGAAATTACACTTCAGAATCATGAATATTTTATACAGTTTCTGTTCTCTTTGAGGATGGTCTCTTTGTCCAAAAAATAACACATGATATCATCCAATAATATCATCCAATAAAATATTATGCCTTGATTATTTACGTCATCACTCCTTCTAACAGGACATCCTGTCTTAACTTACTTCAGTGGTGGCAAAAGCATAACTATTTTATTTTATATGCATAAAACATATTGTAATCCCTTCATATGGTTACATACTTTAATATACTAATCAAATGAATGCAGAAAGTAATGATTGTTAGTTAATATAAATGATTTCCCTTATATCAGTTTATTGGTCACACACAACACATCCCTGTGAGATGGAGAAGTGTGTGTGCTGCCACAGGTGTTTTCTTTTTTTTTTTTTATCCTTGACACTTCCTTTTTGATGCATGCATCTCAAATTCACCCCAATACTCCGTATTTCTTGACACATGCATCCCGATTCATCCCAATACTCCCAATTCCACTTATTGTCTGCATCAGATCATGCATTGTCTGACTCTATTCTATTAACCCTCTGGGGTCTGAGGGTGTTTTGGGCCCTAGAGAAGTTTTGACATGCCTTGACATTTGTGTTTTTTTCAGTTGCTTAAAAACATATTAATGACTAAAGTCTGATAACACTGTATTCAGCACAAACGGGACTACAACAATATGTGAACAACATGTATGTACATGTTTGTATTTTTGAGAAAATAACGTTTATGCGTGGTTTTTGAAAAAACACAAATTTTAAGTCACTGGAATAAGGCTATATAACACACTAAACATTTGTTCACAAGACTTTCCAGAACTGGATCTTGTAGCCTAGAGTTTTTGCTATAAAATGATGTGAAACCATCCTGATCACTCATTCATACAAAGCAATATAGTCATTTAACTTTTGTAAGACACTTTTAGTGTTAGAAAGGCCATATGCGAGGAGGCGTGGATGATCATGAATATTGATGTGATTCACACCTGAGGAGACAAAGACCCCTCCCCTGAGAGAGAATGAATGTTTTTAGCTTATTCACAAAATCAAGTTTAAGTTAAAAGAAGTAATCTGACTATACATTTTCTTTACATAAATACTTTACTTTAGACCTACACTACCATTTGGTCCAAAATACAGCAAAAATATTGTGATATTGTGAAATAATTTTAAAATTTAAAATAACTTTTCTATTTGAATATATTGTCAAAAGCAATTTATTCCTGTGATCAAAGCTGAATTTTCAGCATCATTACTGCAGTCTTCAGTGTCACATGATCCTTCAGAAATCATTCTAATATACTGATTTTCTAATATGGGCATATTTACAGCACATTTTATACATTTACACCCGAACATATATTTGCCAGCACAAGCTTCGTTGATGATAATGAGGCAGCATAAACACTAGTTAAAATATAATCTAAACATTCATATTATTTTTATATCATATTACATATCATATTTGTATCATACAGCACACAATTTAAATACCTTTAGCCAAAACAACATTTAAATGTAACTAAAACTTGCCTATTAGGACATATTTCAAATTTCAATACTCTGAATCCTGACTGGCAAGTCTGGAAATAGTCCAACTAGTAAAATATGTCCATGTTTATATAAAATAGCATGTCAACTAATGTAAGTAAAGACCTATTCATCCGAAATTGTATCCTCGGCTGGATCAAATCGCTCTTCAAAATGTAAACATTCATCGTCAGAGTCCTGCTCTTCTTCTGAGGAAAATGTGAACTTTTCGTCACTATCCAGGACCATCTATAGAGCTTCCTCACCTGTGTAGCGTGCCATCTTCCAAACGCGCAGGAAAGTTGAACTTGATGTTTTTTAAGGCATTGTTGGGGGTGTTTACCATTTGCATAGATCGTCTCAGCACATTACCGTATGAATAGCGCGCTCTACTGGTGGGTGTGATCTCATTAGGGATAATGAGCTGAGCCAGGAGAAACTGTACATCGCTTTGTTTCATACAGATTACATTACAGGAGAATATTTGTTTTAAATTTGAATTGTTTTATTTAAAAGTATACATTTTAAGCTTTCTTTAGACATATATGTTTCATGTTTGTCTGATGAGTATTCGCGGAGTTTCAGTTCATTTTTGTGACGTGTTTCAGAAAGATGCTCACGGAGACAGAGACGGCTGAAATCGCACCCTGTTTATTTTCTTTATTTTACAAAAGCACAAGGTTTTGTTGTTTTTGTGAGTGTACACAAATAAAAGTAGACCCTTTATAGTTTCGAATGATGTCTTACACTTATCTGTATGCCCAAAAATTACAGAGTATTTTAAGTTGTTTCCGTTGTTATGCGGAAAAAAAACAGCAGGACACGCTGGCACGTCCATCGACCCCAGAGGGTTAAAAGCATTCACAGAAAGGGCCTTACAAGGAGACACACAGAGAGACTGTAATTCTCCCAAGAGAAGCCAAGCTGCATTTTTCCATTGATTTGCACTTTGATTATTAAACTGTGTAAATGATAATTTAATCAGTAAATTAATGATTAAATATCTGACATACTGAATAACATTCATAATGCAGTTATTTGTAGTACATTGATTACACATTATCATTTTTAGATAATTGCATATTGCATATATTTAATTCAATAATCAAAATAGACTAACTAAATGATTAAATGAAGATATACAATATCCCCACTAATGTTCAAGACAGAGTTACGTCCTTGCATCAGTGTGTCAGTATTTATCATAAATATTTGACTTTTTTTGACCCATACTAAGTTAAAGGCAAACTCTCTAACTTTCTGCTAGATGGAGTCATTCCACTGAAGTTAGGTGATTTGAAGTATTTTCTCATTTTTGCATTGTTTTGAATAAATGAACACTCTCTGGCTGACATGATATCTGCATACTGTAGGACCATATAATAATTATTATTATAGTTTTTATTTGTATAGCTCTTGTCATACATAAAATATAAGTGTTTCACAGGTCAGAATCTAAACATTTATTTAAAAAAAACATTTAAATAAAAATAAAACAAACACAAAAACAACAAGAATGGCAGTAAAGTGTAAAATGTAATAAAACTTGACATTTTTGGAGTAAATGTCTGAAGGCAGCTTCACCTCATCTCTTATGGTTAATATTACATTCAAAACTTCCATACTTTTTCTCAACCCTAAATAAAAAATATCAAGAATGCACCATCACATATTTCAAGAGGATTATCAACTAAGTGACATTTAACCTCCAGGGGCGTGATGATGACATGGGCACAGACACTCGCTGTGGAAGAGGCATTGGCTGACAAATGCATTTGTTTAATAACTGTGCCTATGAGAAAAACTGGTCATCCTCTAGTGTGTGTGTGTGTGTGTGTGTGTGTGTGTGTGTGTGTGTGTGTGTGTGTGTGTGAGAGAGAGCTAGAGAAAGAGGGAGTGCGTGTGTGTGTATGTGTGTGTGTGTGTGTGTGTGTATGTGGCTCTTCTCTGTGACACTTACGGCCAGTTCAGTAAGTGTCCAGTTCTACCACCTTTTTAAAGTCCTGTAGGATGTCTGACCTTAAAATACACATGCTCGTGGCTAGGGTTGCTCTGATGCCAGTGATCGTGGGCCATCTGGTCCACATACTCCTCATGTTCCACCATCAGCTTGGCGATGTGCCAC
Source organism: Myxocyprinus asiaticus (assembly GCF_019703515.2). NCBI lineage: Eukaryota > Metazoa > Chordata > Actinopteri > Cypriniformes > Catostomidae > Myxocyprinus > Myxocyprinus asiaticus. The sequence goes on from NC_059385.1 coordinate 37,792,357, forward strand.
ACACACTCAGTCAGCCTCCAGAGTGCGCGGTCCTCGCTAGTTTATAAACTGTTATAGTTATCTAAAACAGACAAAATAAAATAAAAAATAAAATTACCTCAAAAAGGGAAATAAAACTTTTCCTTAAAAACTAAACTGAAGCTGTCCTGCATTGCTTCAACACTAATTAAAATGAAAAAAGATTTAGATTTTCTAAATGCCTTTCTAAATCTAAATGCATAGTTGTTTCTCAAAATAAGTCCTATATAAATTCTACAGTACTATATACAGTAAATGTTTCCATTGTAGTTTATGTGCATGTCTTAAACCTCAAGCAAGCATATGTTTTTTGTTTTTATGTGCATTTTGAAGATCTTCGCATCTTGGTGTATCCATCCAGCATTAAATAAATAAATAAATAAGTGGATTGGAACCTATCAAGTGAAATACCATCCAGCTATGGTGGCAGACCAGGGCAGTCATCCCATTCATTTCTACTGGTACACTGTAAACCCTAATGCTCAACATAATTAATTCTGTTTAGTAGGGAAAAATGAAATCATACAAATGAATTCAAAGAAATTAATCATGAGTATTTAGAGCTTTACTTCTTCCGAGTTCACACAACTGACACCTTTTAAGAAATCTGAACTGTTTTATTATTTTGAGTTTAATGAACAATTTAGTTTTTATTTATTTATTTATTTATTTATTTCGCTTGTTTTTGGTTGGTGAGACACAACAACTCAAACAATCCATTGCTTTATTCAAAATGGAAATTTAAAGGGATAGTTAACCCAAAAAAGAAAAATGTTTCATCATTTACTCACCCTCATTCCATCCCAGATGTGTATGACTTTATTTCTTCTGTAGAACACAAACGAAGATTTTTAGAAGAATATCTCAGCTCTTTTGGGCCTTACAGTGCAAGTGACCAAAACAGGGACCAAAACTTTGAAGCATCAGAAAAGTAATCTAAATGACTCCAGTGGTTAAATTGTTTTCTAAAGTGATATGATTGCTTTGTGTGAGAAACAGATCAATATTTAAGTTATTCTTTTAACAACTGATCTCCACTTTTCAAAATGTGAATGTGAAAGTGAAGATTTATAGTGAAAACTGAGATCACTTCTGAAGACATTGGTTAAACTACTGGAGTTGTTTGGATTACGTTTCTGCTGCTTTGTGTTTTTTGAGCTTCAATGTTCTGGTCACCAGTCACTTGCATTGTATGGACCTACAGAGCTCAGATATTCTAAAATCTTCATTTGTGTTCTGCAGAAGAAAGAAAGTCATTCATATCTGGGATGGCATGAGGGTGAGTAAATGATGAGAGAATTTTCATTTTTGGGTGAACTATCCCTTTAAGTTCTATCAGAAATGTTTCAGTTAACAGCAAATAACATACAGGTGTAGTGCAAAATCTAAAGTTCTACTTATATAGAGTTCATTAACTTAAATTTGTTGTAACTGATGACCTCAAGTATTTTAATTCTAATTTATTAGTGTTTACAGTGTAGCAATGTTAATCTTGTCACCGAAATCACTGATGGAAACGTTTGTTGACAAAGGGATTTTTGATTTCCTCAATGATAATGAATATGAGATGGAGAAGATTAAATAATTTTTATTAAAGCATACTATTTACGAAAATATGGCGAGAAAAAAGAATATGGCAAGATATTAACAGTGCAAGATGGAAGAAGAAACATCTAGAAAGAACTGATTCATTTAATCCAATAATCCAGTATGCTGTATGTTTCCCAGCTTGAGCTACATGAGTTGAACGAGCTGAACAATGGAAAAATGAAAGTGCATCCTATTTATACATGACATCAGTCACAAAATCCACAACATATGAAATTTTAAAACTTTTGTCATTTGTACAGACAATGAAGACAATTAACAGGTGCACTTGAACTAAATTATGCGCTAGTCAGAATGTGCATAATTTGCATTGTGAATGTTTCCATAAATAACACCCTACATGAGATATGAGTGGTGGTGACGTAGTGGGCTAAAGCACATAACTGGTAATCAGAAGGTTGCATGGTTTGATCCCCACAGCCACCACCATTGTGTCCTTGAGTAAGGCACTTAACTCCAGGTTGCTCCAGGGGGATTGTCCCTGTAATAAGTGCACTGTAAGTCGCTTTGGATAAAAGCGTCTGCCAAATGCATAAATGTAAATGCACATGCAATGCAATTTCCACCTGGCTAATACATGGAAAATTAATAATGGTCTATAATGCATAAAGCATTCAGAATAAAGTAGGCCAACTTGTTAAAATTAGCTAATACTTCATTATATATGATGTTATTTCCAGAGCTCAGTTATTTTAATTCACTACATTTATATACCATTTTCACCAGAGTAAAACTGACAAAAATTGACATGATGAATTTTTGAATAATTTAAAGGACATTTTTGTCAAAAGAATAAAGTTATGACTACAAAATGTTTTACACTGACAGGTAGGCGATGTTGACAGAGTACTTTAAACGTTCATGTGTCATTTACTCAACTGTGAAAATAAAAACTAAAATATGTTTATAGACTAAAATAAAAATAAAAATACAATTCATTGGAAAACTAAAACTAAACTGATGAACAGAGTTTGTAAAATAACTAAAACTGAATTGAACTAATTTGAAACTGGAAATAAAATACAATTTTGAACTATATTAAAACTCAAATCTATAATAACCTTGTACCAAACAGTGCCACGTAATAGTCCACATAGAACCCACTCCCACTCTGGGAGTCATGCTGCTGATGGCGCTACGTTCATCTTGGTTGAGGAAGGCACTGATGTCCTGTAGCAGGTTTTCCAGCTGGTCGTAGCCCCTCAATTCCCTCAGCAGTTCCTGCAGAATGCTGCGGTGTATGTCCAGGAGTCCGTTGTTGAAGACATGTTGGTGCAGCCCACTAGCTTTCTAGAACCCTGCCGCTCCAGATTTAAACCAATGGACTTTGGCTCCTTTTGAGCAGAATCCCTGAGCTTATGCTCCTGATCAGATGAACGGTCAGGAGAACGCAAGCAAGAACGTGAGAGAGAACGTGAATGAGAATGAGAGGCCTCCCTGTCTGCAAAAAAACACAACAAAGACACAAACTTACACACACAAACACATATTTTATTATGTATTGATTGTGTTTTAAAGTGTGCATAGAGTACTAAAGGTATATTTTTTATTTTATGGATGATTAAAATATACACTCTGGGATGCTATTCTCCTCACTACAGTGCAAAACAAGGCATTTCTATCTGCAGAACTGCCGCTTAATGGATGTTTTATGTTTTTGGCATTATTCTGTGTAAACTCTAGAGACTCTTGTGTGTGAAAATCCCAGGAGATCAGCAGTTACAGTTATGAAGCTTCTGACATGTTTCTGCATGATTTTATTTATTGTACTGCTGCCACACAATTGGATGATTAGATAATCACATGGATAAGCAGGTGTACATGGAGTATTTAAATCTTTGGAATAACCTGTGTTTATGTATAAATCTGCCTTTAAATGTGGTTTGATCTTCATCTAAGTTATAACAATGAACAAACAAAATCTGTTTTAACTAATAACACACATATTATTGTAATTTTACTGTACATCATTCAAATATTCACAGTGTTAGTTGGAAAATGTATGTGAACCCCTAGGCTAACAAAAGCAAATTAGAGTCAGGAGTTGGCAAATCTGGCATCCAATTAATGAAACGAGATTGGTGGTGTGGGTTAGAGCTACTTTGACTTATAAAAATCACTCGAACATTTAGAGTTTGCTATTCACAAGAAGGATCTGCTGACATGGACTATGCCTCGCAATAAAGAGATCTCAGAAGACCTTCAGTCAATAATTGTTGCTTTGCATAAAGCTTGAAAGGGTTATTAAGTTATCTCATAGAGCTTAAATATTCATCTGTTTACAGTTAGACAAATTATCTATAAATGGATATTTAGTACTGTGGGTACTCTCCCCAGAATTGGCCATCCAGTCAACATGACTCAAAGGGCACAGTGCTGAATGCTCAATGAGATAAAAAAAAAGATCCCTAGAGTGACAGCTAAAGACTTGAAGGAATCATTGGAACTGGGTAACATATTTGTTTGTAAGTCTACTATATGGAAAATATTAAACAGGCATGGTGTCCATAGCAGGATACCATGAAGGAACCACTGCTTTCCAACAATAACTTTGCTGCATGCCTGAAGTTTGCCAAAGGCCACCTTGACACCACAATACTGCTGGGAAAATGTTTTGTGGACTGATTAAACTATGATTTCAATGTTTGTGAAGAACTCACAGCATTATGTATGGCATACAAAGGTGCAGCAGACCAACATGGACATCAGGACAATGACCCTAAACATTGAAGTGAATCCACTACAGAATGGCTCAAAAAAAAAGAAAATCCGACTTCTGGAGTGTCCCAGTCAGAACCCAGACCTTAACCCAATAGAGATGCTATGGAATAACCTCAAGAGAGCTGTTCATACCAGACATCCTAAGAATATGGCTGAACTGAAGCAGTTCTGTATGGAAAATGGTCCAAAATTCCTTCTGAACATTGTGCAGGTCTAATCCGCAGCTACTGGAAACATTTGGTTTGAGGTTCATTGCTGACAAAGGAGGATCGACCAGTTATTAAATCCAAGGGTGCAGGGCATTATAAACGGTTCACATAATTTTTTCTTGCCACTGTACATAGAGTTGTAAATAGTGTACCTCACTATGTGTTTGAGAGAGAGATAGAGATAGAGAGAGAGCAAGAGAGAGCGAGAGAGAGAGAGAGAGAGAGAGAGAGAGAGAGAGAGAGTTAACCAGTTTCAGAGCGCCCCCTTGTTTTGAGCACACACCTAAAAGGAAATACTCAAAATACAATGGCTTTAGTTCATCCCCACATTGTATTACAGGTATAATTGTGGTCTCTTTTGAAAGGAGACACTTTGTTAAAAAATGGTTAGAAAAACTCTAATTTATTGAAAAATGATCAGCATTTTTTTTTTTTTCATAAATATGTATATGAAATATTATATGACACTGACATTGTTGATGCATATAAACATAATGGAGCTAAGCCACAAGTCTGATAATGTTTTATTTCAAATTTGAGGATGAATAATTTTCCAAGACGGGTGCGTCTCAGTCAGTTCCCTAGTTCATTAGTCAGGGCACTGATCAGGGAGTCGGCCATTTTAAGGGCTGACTCAATCAGAAAATCATTCCAGTGCACTGAAACGTTCATCCCTAAAAAGTCCCACAATGCACTGTAAAAACCAGGAAGCATCATTGCTCACAATGTTCCCTCACCGGAAACATCATCATGTCTTCTGAAGTCTCTCAAGTCATTAGATGACAAGCACAAGTGTAAAACTATAAAGTCCAAGTCTTATTTTCTCTTTAAAAGATATGTTGTTGAAATGTCTTTCATTCATAATTACCATGAAAGTGAAACAATATTTTTAATATTTGAGTTGTTCAAAAAAGGTTTAAAATATACGCCAATATATTTTTATTTCTTTATGCCATTTATCTGTTATAATAACACTGTACTTTAGAATATCTTCAAGAAAAATGAACAATAATGTCATTTATACAGCGATGCTGTTGATTAATAAGTTGCGCTTCTATGCGCAAGCTCGTTAACACGTCACAGGTGATTGAGTCATACAGGTAAGTGTCCCCAGGTGCGCATTAACATACGGGCTTATACGGGCTGAAGCACAGGAGCCTACAACTCCCATGGGGCCCAGCTCGTGGCCATGGGGCCTATTTCCCCCAATCCATGTTTGCGGGAGGAGCAAACCTGTTTAAAAGTTTTCAGCAGGAGATGTGGTTGTTGACATTGGCTGCATCCGAAACCAGGAAACTGCTGCCTTCAGAGTATACGGAGGTAGGAAGGGATCAAGGCATGTCCGAATCCAATGTTTGTGTCACATCCTGTATACTGTGATACCTTCATCTGATCAATTTTTTAAGGCAGCATAGATGTATTCTTCACTGCCTATGAAATCCCACAATCCTGTGCACGCGGATCCACGGTGGCTAAACTGAAGAAAAAAAGAGGCGGTTGATAGCCAATTTGTGTATAAAATGTACGTTTTTATTCACTTTTTCCAACTTTTGGTTACATTTCAGGCGAGAAAGTAGTATTGTAGTAATATACACTTGGTTATAGCCAAAACTCTCTTGTTTTTGTTCTAGATTACTCGACCATTGTGGTTCAGTTGGATGAATGAAGCAGATGCGTTACCTTTAGTGGACACCAGATGGTGTAAATCAGTTGCTGGTATCCTAGCAACGATGTGATGTTATGCTGCCTCAGTAGCCTGTCCAAAACCAGTTTTTGGAGGTGCTTTCATATGCAAACTCTGTCTGTTGAGTCAATGACTGATTGGCCAGCAAGGCAACAAGACAGCTACTTTTGTGTGATGAGGAGGAGGGTGTGGCCGGGCCGTGAGGGTGCATGGCTGGTGCTGAGAAACTAATCAGCAGGAGAGAGAGATAAAGGGGGGCCAGAGACGCCAGTTCGGGAGAGAGAGAGCCACATGCAGCTGCTGTCTGTGGGTTTATGTTTTGATTTTAAGTTGAGTTTCTCATTTAACTTTATTTTGACTGTTCTGCCAGTTCCCGCCTCCTCCTGTTCTGCTCATCTTTAACTGTTGCACTTTGATTTTGGACGCAGCCATGATGACAGTGCACAATGCACAACCGTTAAAGGCATCTGTTTAGTGCTTGTTCAATGCACAGAAGTTTTTTAGCAATTTTTTGTAATCGTTTATTTATTTACAATAAGTCTCAGCATTATCTCGTTTTATGCTTGAACGTTATGCTTTTTATCTTGACCAAATTTGGAATGAGAAATGAACTTGGGCACCTTCTAGCTTCGTGGAGGTTTGGAAATCACCATATGAAAGAATTACAGCATGTCAGTGCAACATATTGCATAATTAAGTGGAAAATGAACATAAATAATTATTCTTTAGGAAGTAAATATGAGAATATATAAACATTTCTGTAAATGTGCACACTTTTGGACTAAATGTTGTATTGGATGTTGTCCACTGCTAGGGACAACTCAAAGGGAGTTTAAATCACAGAATAGGTATGTGCATCTTTATAACGGTTTCATTTTCATAACTCTCGCTTTGATATTTTCATATGCTGACATAAATTAAGTAATTACTCTGGCAGTAACATTTATATTGTGAAACATAAATATCAAAGCTGAATTATTACACCTTTCTTCTGATCACTGACAATGATGAAACAGCCTACAGAGAGGAGGTGCACACTCTGACACACTGGTGTCAGGAGCACAACCTCTCCCTCAACATCAGTAAGACAAAGGAGCTTGTGGTGGACTTCAGAAGAAAAGACAGAGAACACAGTCCCATCACCATCAATGGAGCACCAGTGGAGAGAGTCAGCAGCTTCAAGTTCCTGGGTGACCACATCACTGAGGAACTCACATGGTCCACCCACACTGAAGTCGTTGTGAAGAAGGCTCATCAGCGCCTCTTCTTCCTGAGACGGCTGAGGAAGTTTGGAATGAACCGCCACATCCTCACACGGTTCTACACCTGCACTGTAGAGAGCATCCTGACTGGCTGTATCTCCGCCTGGTACGGCAATAGCACCGCCCACAACCGCAAAGCACTGCAAAGGGTGGTGCGAACTGCCAGACACATCATCGGAGGTGAGCTTCCCTCCCTCCAGGACATATATACAAGGCGGTGTGTGAAAAAAGCTCGGAGGATCATCAGAGACTCCAGCCACCTGAGCCATGGGCTGATCTCACTGCTACCATTAGGCAGGCGGTATCGCAGCATCAGGACCCGCACCAGCCAACTCCATGATAGCTTCTTCCCCCAAGCAATCAGACTTCTGAACTCTTGATCTCCCACGATCAAAATACATCAGCACTGCACTTTATTACCCTTACTCTTATATCTCACACCGGACTGTCATAAATTATATTATTATTATATTATATTCTCTCTTAACAACTGACTATCAACCGACAGCCTGAATGTCAATACAGTACAATACTGTACATTCTATATATACTATATATACTTTTTTATATATTTTTATTTTTTATTTTTATTGAATAATGTGTATCTATATTGTGCGTATGGTATACTGTACAGTGTATGTTATTATTTGTATATTGTTGAGTGTAATTATGTGTATATCAGATGTTTAAATTGTGCTGTGTTAATTTGATGTAATTGTAAATTGGTATATGTCTCATCACTCTCACGACTGCTATGTTGATCGGAACTGCACCCAAGAATTTCACACACCATTGCACTTGTGTATATGGCTGTGTGACAATAAAGTGATTTGATTTTTTTTTTTTTTTTTTTTTTGATGTATAGTTTGTAATGATTAAATAAGAATTGAATGTTAATAACATACAGTTTATGCAAACTGCCGGTGAAGGGGTTTTAATATTTCACGCGTCCTATAGAGATTGTAGGTTTGGAAGCCTATCCACACTGCAAACACGACCGCAGCCAATACAGGGTACACTGCAAACAGTACCATCTTCATGGTGTCAGTCAGGTCGACTTCTAGTTAGTATGCACACAGCACCTGTGTCAGAAAAAAGAAAGATATTTGAGCAGAGTAATTTATGTACACGTGTGTGTTTTACTGAAAAATAGAGTGTAATTCACCAAGTGATAAAAAGTAATGTTTTTGGCTGTTTAATGAAGCATATAGTGTGTTTATTCTTAGTTGAATTTGTAGTCTGTAGACAGTTAAAGGCATAGGCCAAACCCTATGCATCCTAATAGACAGGAAAACAGAATGAACATTTCATACTCAGAAGCAATGTAGAGTCTGGTCAAGCACATTCTTACAGAAACACTTTATTTCATGGCACAGCTAATGACACAAAAAAACGAAAACCCCAGCTATCTTTCTAAGGATTTTGTGTGTGCTCATCTAAAATGATTAATATGTGTGGCCGCCATGTAGAACAATACTTTTGACCTGTAATCTACTGAGGCAATGCCACAGCACCATAGGCTGAAATGTGATTGGTTTTATTTTAGAAAAGTATACAGAAGTTCTGTCTAAAAGTGCAGAGAGCAGCGAGGGATGGGAGTGCTGACCTGAAGTCACAGGAAGAAAGACTCATGTGAGCAACCAATCAGAACATTTGTTTCAGCCAGGATGGGATATTTGTAGACTAATTATAATTTCTGTTTCAGTAAGGGGTGTGATAAATCTATAAATCTATAAATCTATAAATCTCCACTTTCTCCAAAAAATCTCGTGTTTTTAACGATTTTCATTCTTCATGCATATCGCCACCTACTGGGCAGGGAGCAGAATTAAGTAAATAGTAAAAATTAAGTAAAATTAAGTAAAAAAAAGGACTTAAATATTAATCTGTTTCTCACCCACACCTATCATATCTCTTCTTAAGACATGGATTTAACCACTGGAGCTGTATGGATTACTTTTCTGCTGCCTTTATGTGCTTTTATGAGCTTCAAAGTTTTGATCCCTGTTTTGATCACTTGCATTGAATAGACAAACAGACGTATAAGAGAGGCTATTGGTGCAACAACAGACATGTTAAAGCCAACATTGTAAACTTTACAGTACATTCCTGGCTACTAGTTGCATGACTTTAACAGTATATTTGACAGTAATAGTTCTAAAAAAATGCTTGTTAATTGTCACCATTGTTGAGTTTTATATGCCGAGTTGTTATCTGTATGTGCCTGATTGACAACACATACTAAAATTTCATGAGAGATAACAACCAATCAAAGCCTCAGCATTATAAACATCCCTTTACATGTTACTTACAACCATTCTGCTTCTTTATATGAACATATAGAATTGCACAACGTAGTGTAGGCTACATGTAATAATCAAACTTTAGTGTCAAACTGGGATGGGTGGTACTTCCGATACTGATGTTGAATTGAGAATATCGATATTCACATAAAAATATTGATTCCGTTTTTTTTTTATGAATTATTCTCTTATTTATTTCCCATGAAAATGAATGTGTTTCATAAGCTTCGAAGTGAAAAAGGTGCTCATTTAAATGAGGGAGCAGTACTTGATTGAAGTAATGACAGAAAGGCAGCATCTGAAGTTAATTCACACCGAATAATGACAAATCTAAATGTGATGTTTATTATAATTAGTTATTTACATTTACAAGTTGTTCAATTATTGATAATTTTCTGTAATTGTTATGATATCGTTATTATGATATCCTTACAAGAACTAACCATGATTTTACTATAGTAATAATGTAGTAACCACTGTGCAACAAACAAACTGTGTACTCTAACACAATGATGTGAGCTGAGAGTGGTATTACCCATCGTTAGTGTCAAACATTACATTTCCCCATTTAACAGAGCAACATACTGTGTTCTCTAACACAAAGATGTGATGTGAGAGAAAATTCATTAAAATAAAATGAGTAGTATTGCCCATCCTTAGTGTCAAACATAACATATCCCCATTTAGCAGAGCAACAAACATCCTGGTTACTTGCATAACCTCCGTTCCCTGATGGATGGTCTTTGATAAAAGGCCAATGAAAATTGGTGAGTGGTATTTGCATACCACTCCCCCGGACATATGGGTATAAAAGGAGCTGGTATGCAACCACTCATTCAGGTTTTATGCTGAGGAGCAGAGAAAAGGTCCCGGCCATTTTAGCGGATAGTTCAGCGTTGAGACAGGAGGGACACAATGTCTTGTTCCTTCCATCAGGGAAGGTTATGCAAGTAACCAGGACGTTCCCTATCTGTCACTCACTCGACGTTGTGTCGATGTAGTGACACTAGGGGTCCCTATACAAAACGCTGCAACTGGCTGAACTGTGTTACGTTAACTGGCAGTGTGTGATGGGCAGACCACTCTGTGCCTCGTAGCCAGCGCACCAGGCCAACACATAACCTCCCCAAACACTGTTATTAGTGTCGAAAGGTCCTTTGGGACAAGTCAACTACCCAAAAGATAGAGACGGGTTAGCCCAGTCATGGCATCTTATCCCCCCTATTTTTTTCCACTCCCAAAAAAGGGGGATTAACCAACTGAGCCGACCAGGTCTAGTCGGGGGGACCACACCTTGCCCAAAGAGGGGGTGTGGGGGGGATGGGGGGGAGGGTATTTAAGTGGAAATACGTCACGTGGTCTTGCCAAGCTATGTCAGAAGTATACCATGTGGAGAAGTCCCATGGTAGGTCCTATCCTACGGGGGAGGAGTTACTACAAGCATGGAAAATGGGGCAGAGGGGCTTGTGCCCAAGGAAGATGCAGTTTGCCAACAGGGAAATGAATTAGCGGAAGATATACGTCGCATGGGGTTACCTATGGGGAACCGCCACATGCGGAGCACCTACCCCAGTACAGGGCTTTAGTTAGCACATGTACTGGGCCGGCAGCGAGTCTCTCAGAAAACTCGTCTGCCACAGGGCTCGGAGGAAATCAACCAGGGAACACAGATTGTGAACACTACTGGGAGTTAATGGTGCACGTCTTCAGCTCAGGGGAGGTGAAAGGCACTATGCACAAGCGATACACCCAGCCAGATGTCCCGGAATTACCTGCTTATGTGTGCCACTACACGGGACGAAACCGGTTTCACCTGGAGGTTGTAGAACCTCGCAAAGGTGTTGGGTGTCGCCCAGCCCGCTGGTTTGCAAATGTCTGTTAGAGAGGTGCCCCTGGTCAAGGCCCAAGAGACCGCGACACCCCTGGTAGAATGGGCTCGTAACCCTACTGGGGGCGGCACATCCTGGGCGTGATATGCCATAGTTATGGCATCAATGAGCCAGTGGGCGATCCTCTGTTTGGAGACAGCGCTTCCTTTCCGCTGTCCACCAAAGCAGACAAAGAGCTGCTCAGAGACTCTAAAGCTCTGCATGCGATCCAAATAGATGCGTAAAGCACGCACCAGACACAACATTGTCAGGGCTGGGTCTGCCTCCTCCTGGGGCAGTGCTTGCAGGTTCACCACTTGATCCCTAAAAGGGGTTGTGGGAACCTTGGGCACATAGCCCGGTCGGGGTCTCAGGATCACGTGAGAGTAGCCCGGACCGAACTCCAGGCACGTTTCACTGACAGAGAACGCTTGCAGGTCTCCTACCCTCTTGATGGAAGTCAGCACAGTCAGGAGGGCAGTCTTCAAGGACAGTGCCTTAAGCTCAGCTGACTGCAAAGGCTCAAAGGGGGCTCTCTGAAGACCCTGAAGAACTACAGAGAGGTCCCATGAGGGAACGAGGCACGGTCTGAAGGGATTCAACCTCCTGGTGCCTCTCAGGAACCTGATGATCAGGTCATGCTTCCCTAAGAACTTACCGTCCACTGTGTCATGGTGTGCCGTTATAGCGGCTACATACACCTTCAAGGTGGAAGGGGACAGCTGCCCTTCCAACCTCTCCTGCAGGAGATCTGAGTGCGCACCTCTGGGGTTCTTCCCGTCGGGAAGAACACCACTTAGCGAACAGACGCCACTTAAAGACATACAGGAGCCTCGTAGAGGGGGCCCTAGCCTGAGTGATCGTGTCTACCATGGCGGGTGGTAGACTGCTTAGGTCTTCCGCATCCCATCCAGAGGCCAGACATGGAGATTCCAGAGGTCTGGTCGCGGGTGCCAGATGGTGCCCTGTCCCTGAGAAAGAAGGTCCTTCCTCAGGGGAATTCGGCGGGGGGTTGGGGGCTGTCGCGAGGAGCGTGAGGTCCGAGAACCACATCTGGGTGGGCCAGTAAGGTGCTACCAGGATGACCTGCTTCTCGTCCTCCCTGACCTTGCACAGGGTCTGTGCAAGTAGGCTCACTGGGGGAAATGCATATTTGCACAGTCCAGGGGGCCAGCTGTGTGCCAGTGCATTTATACCGAGAGGTGCCTCGGTCAGGGCGTACCAGAGCGGGCAGTGGGAGGATTCTTGGGAGGTGAACAGATCTACCTGTGCCTGTCTGAACTGACTCCAGATCAGCTGGACCACCTGAGGGTGGAGTCTCCACTCTCCCCTGAGGGTAACCTGCCATGACAGTGTGTCTGCTGCAGTGTTGAGGTCGCCCGGGATGTGAGTGATTCGCAGCGACTTGATGTGCTGCTGACTCCAGAGGAGGAGACGGCGGGCGAGTTGTGACATACAACGGGAGCACAGACCGCCTTGATGGTTGACATATGCTACCATTGCCATGTTGTCTGTCTGAACTAACACGCGCTTGCCCTGGATCAACGGCCAGAACCGCAGCAGGGCTGCCATCAACTCGAGGCAGTTGATGTGCCAATGCAGCCGCGGGCCCGTCCATAAGCCGGCGGCTGCGTGCCCGTTGCAAACAGCACCCACAATGGGGTGACCACAATGCACCTGGAGACCTGCTCTAGGAGAACGCCTACCCGTAGGAACGTGAGGTCGGTCCAAGGGCTGAAGAGGCGGTGACAGATCAGCATGATGACCACGCAATGTGTCCCGTGGTGCCATGCCCATCTCGGGACTCGAGTCTGGAGCCAGTGTTGAAGCGGTCTCATATGCATCAATCCGAGCGGAGTGGCCACCGCTGAGGATGCCATATGCCCCAGGAGCCTCTGAAAGAGTTTCAGTGGAACCGCTGTTTTCTGTTTGAACGCCTTCAAACAGGTCAGCACCGACTGTGCACGCTCATTCATGAGGCATGCTGTCAACGAGACTGAGTCCAACTCCAAACTGAGAAAAGAGATGCTCTGAATCGGGAGGAGCTTGCTCTTTTCCCAGTTGACCCGGAGCCCTAATCGGCTGAGGTGTGAGAGCCTGTGCGTTCTCTCACATCACATCATTGTGTTAGAGAAGTCCCTGTGTGCACACAACATGTCCTGAGAGTGAGCTAGGATTAGCCAAACGTCAAGATAGTTGTGAATGCTAATGCCCACCTCCCTTAAGAGGGATGGTATGAGGTATGATTCTCGGTAGAATCGAGACGTGGAAGTACGTGTCCTTCAGGTCTACCACCGTGAACCAATCTTGATGCCAGACGCTCGTCAGAATGCATTTTTGCATCAGCATCTTCAGTGCACCCGATTCAGTACTCGCAGGTTCAAGATTGGCCACAACCCACCACCTTTTTTCGGTATAATGAAGCAGGGGCTGTAAAACCCCTTTTTCATCTAGGCCGGAAGGACAGATTCTATCGCATCCTTCCGTAGGAGGGTAGCAATCTCTGCGCGCCAGGTAGCAGCATTTTCATCCTTCACCGAGGTGAAGTGGATACCGCTGAACCTGGGTGGATGCATGGTGAACTGAATCATGTAGCTGAGTCGGACGGTCTGGATCAGCCATTGCGACGGATTGGAAATCGAAAGCCACGCATCCAATCTCCGAGCGAGGGGGACCAAAGGAACAATCTCGTCGGATGTCCCGGCAGGTGGGACCTCACGGTGGGGTGGAGCCCGAGGTGCCACACCATGTTGTGGCTGTGCTGAGTCCAGGGACATCAAAGCACTTACCTGGCTCCTTGTGACCACCCCGGAACAGCCTGGGACGGGGGAGGAAGAGGCCTGTCCTCGCAGTCTGTGGAGACTGTCACATCGGGGGCAGTTTTGTGCCACAGCTGAGCTTGCAGGGGCGGGGAGACCGCCGCTGGAGCACCAACCCTGCAAGGATGAAAAGGTGGACGGTGGTCGTGATGATGTCAGTGCACACTAGTAATGTGACCCAGGGAACAAGGAAACTGGTCTTTTTCTGAACTGTTGGGTACCACAGCCACTTGGGTATGAGGCAAAATTAAATGAAAAAGCAGCAAAAGATTCTTCTCCCGGCCATCCACCGGGGGATGGAGTGGTCTGTTTACCAGCTCCAAGGTGGGTTTTGTCATCACTGGGTCACCTGTCTCAGGGGCGCTTCGAAGCCTTCCGTGGGTTCTTGTCGGCCGGCCGTGAGACAGGTGGCATCTGCTTCCTGCGGTGGGCTACATGCCGGGGCCGGGCCGAAGGGGCGGGCTGCGGCGGAGCCAGTGAAGTCAGCGCATGGGGATGCCCTTGTTGATAAGCAGGCAGGGTGCGGGATCTTGAGTCGTGCCAGGGCAGGATGTGCCAGATAGCCTCCGTCTGCTGCTTCACCGTTAAGAACTGCTGGGCAAATATCTTGACGGTGTCGCCGAATAGGCCAACCTGGGAGATAGGGGCAGCAAGGAACCATGTCTTGTCAGCCTCACCCATCTCAACCAGACTGAGCCACAGGTGGCGCTCCTGGACCACTAAGGTGGACATCGCCCACCTGAGAGACTGCGCCGTGACCTTCGTCGCCCAGAGAGCGAGGTCAGTCGCTGAGTGCAGCTCCTGCATCAAATCTGGTGCAGAACTATCCTCGTGCAGTTCTTTTAGTGCCTTGGCTTGGTGGACCTGCAGGAGAGCCATGGCGTGCAGGGCGGAGGCAACTTGTCTAGTGGCACTGTAGGCTTTGGCCATCAGGGATGACGTGAACCTACAGTCCTTGGACGGGAGCTTTGGACGTCCGCGCCACGTGGCGGCGCTCTGCTGGCATAGGTGCACTGCGAGTGCCTTATCCACCGGGGGATTCGCCAAATAGCCCCTGGCCACCCCGCCATCGAGGGTAGTGAGGGCAGGGGAGCTGAAAGATTGGAACAGGGTACGATTTTGTCAGCTCCTCATGCACTTCCTGTAAGAAAGGGACTGGGGCAGGGCGTGGCTGCTTTGAGTGGCGGAACCCAGGAACCAATCATCGAGCCTTGAGGATTCAGTGGAGAGCGGAGGGTTCCACTCTAGCCCGACACTCGCGGCCGCCCGGGAAAGCATGTCCGTCATTTCCGCATCAGCCTGTGACTGGGCAATCGTCCCCGAGGGGGGGAGACCAGCTGAGGTTTCTGCGTCCGACTGGACGAGTCCGCTCTTCGATGCTGTGCTCGAGAGCTCATCAGCTTCGCGGGCTCCGAACAAGAGGTCTAACTCGCCATGATACGAGCTGGCGGACTCATCCGGAAGCCCGATCGGGGCAGACGAGCGTGCTAGGGAATGGGAGGTCCGTGGGGGGATACCCGGCGGAGGTGGTCCCATTGGGGTCCCCAAATTCTAATGAAAGCAAGCCATGACCACAGTGTTGCCATGGTCATGTTCTCGCAGTGAGTACATGAACGCTGTCTCTGCGTGGGTCGCGCCCAGACACGCGCCTTGCTCTCACAAGCTGTTGGTCTCTACTGTGCATTATAGCGGTTCTCCCCCTCTTGCACTGGCGTTGTGCAGAGAACACCCCTGGGCGCTTCAGCAGCAGAGAAAAAAAGCATATTTTCTATAAAAGAGAATATATTTCCTTCTAAAAAAATTTTTTTTAACACAAAGAGTGACACTAACAAAAAAGATGCCTTTTTGTTTGTGTATTATTCCTGGTTGTGGTTGCTGTCTCTCTGCTTCTGACAGCCACGATCACTGTCTCACATGTTTGGGTGCTACCCATGTGGAAACATCATTCGTGGATGGTTCATGTACTCATTGCGAGAACTTGACCATGGCTACGTTACAGTCTTGGCTTTCCTTCGTCAGAGGGAAAGCCACCCCAGCGGCTCCTCTTCACGAAGGTCACAGAGGCAGACTGGCTGATCTTAGCTCACTCGTGGGAAATGTTGTGTGCACACAGGGACCTGGTGCTCAGGTACCTCAGCTGGCTGGGGCTTTGGGTCAACTGGGAAAAGAGCAAGCTCTCCCTGGTTCAGAGCATCTCATTTCTCAGTATGGAGTTAGACTCGGTCTCAATGAGGGCGCGGTCAAGCCGCTTGAGTTGATGCATATGAGATCTCTTTAGCACTGGCTTCAGACTCGAGTCACGAGATTGGCATGGCGCCACAGCGCACACCACCTGTTCGTCACACAGGTCTGCCGCTGTTTGTTCAGCCCTTTGGCCGACCTAGCGTTCCTACGGGCAGGAGTTCCTCTAGGCCAGGTCTCCAGGCACATTGTGGTTACGACGGATGCCTCCAAGCGTGGCTGGGGTGCTGTGTGCAACGGGCACACAGCCGCCTACCCTTGGACTGGTCCGTGACTGCGTTGGCATGTCAACTGCCTCGAGTTGCTGGCAGTATTACTTGCCCTGCGGAGGCTTTTGCAACGCACCCACCATCTCCTCCTCTGGAGTCAGCAGCGACTCAAGTCTTTGTGGGCCACTCATATCCCGGGCAACCTCAACAGCACACTGGACGTGCTGTCGTGACAGGTCACACTCAGGGGAGAGTGGAGACTCCACCCCCAGGTGGTCCAGCTGACTTCCCGGGAATCCTCCCACTGCCTGCTCTGGTATTCTCTGACCGTGGCTCCTCTTGGCACAGAGGTGCTGGCACACAGCTGGCCCCTGGGGCTGCACAAGTATGCATTTCCCCCAGTGAATCTACTTACACAGACGTTGTGCAAGGTCAGGGAGGATGAGGAGCAGGTCATCCTAGTGGCACCTTATTGGCCCACCCGGACTTGGTTCTCGGGCCTCACGCTCCTTGCAACAGATCCCCCTATGGTGAATTCCCCTGAGGAAGAACCTTCTTTCTCAGGGATGGGGCACCATTTGGCACCCGTGACCAGACCTCTGGAATCTCCATGTCTGGCCCTTGGACGGGACGCGGAAGACTTAAGTGGCCTACCACTTGCAGTGGTAGGCATGACCACTCCGACCATGGTTCCCTCTACGAGGCGCCTGTATGACCTGAAGTGGCTTCTGTTCGCTAAGTGGTGTTCTTCCTGACGCGAAGACCCCAGAGATGCGCAGTCGGATCAGTGCTTTCCTTTCTACAGGAGAGGCTGGAGGGGCGGCTGTCCACATCCACCTTGAAGGTGTTTGTAGCCGCTATATCAGCACATCATGATGCAGTAGACAGTAAGTATTTAGGGAAGCACAACTTGGTCATCAGATTCCTGAGAGGCGCAAGGAGGTTAAACCACCCCAGACTGCGCCTCTTTCCTTCAGGGGACCTCTCCGTGGTCCTTTGGGGCCTACGGGGAGCTCAATTTGAGCTCCTAGAGTCAGTTGAGTTAAAGGCGCTCTCTTTGAAGACTGCCCTCCTGACAGCGCTCACCTCCATCAAGAGGGTAGGGGACCTGCAGGTGTTCTCTGTAAGTGAACCGTGCCTGGATTTCGGTCTGGGTTACTCTCATGTGATTCTGAGACCCCGACCGGGCTATGTGCCCAAGGTTCCCATGACTCCATTCAGGGATCAGGTGGTGAACCTGCAAGCGCTGCCCCAGGAGGAGGCAGGCCCAGCCTTGGTGTTGCTGTGTCCGGTGCGTGCTTTTTGCATCTACTTAGATCACACACAGAGCTTTAGAAGCTCCGAGCAGCTCTTTGTCTGCTTTGGTGGACAGCAGAAAGGAAGCACTGTCTCCAAACAGAGGATCGCCCACTGGGTCACTGATGCTATCACTATGGCATATCACGCCCTTGACATGCCCCCCCCACCCGTGGAGCTGTGTGCCCATTCTACCAGTGGTGTAGTGGCCTCCTGGGCTCTGACCAATGGTGCCTCTTTAGCAGACATCTGTAGAGCAGCGGACTGGGCAACTCCTAACACCTTTGCAAGGTTTTACAACCTCCAGGTTGAGCTGGTTTCGTCCCGTGTGTTGTCAGGTTCGAACAGGTATGTTCCGGGACAGCTGGCCGGGTGTACCACTTGCACATAGTGCCTTTCCCCTCCCTTGAGGTGTAGACATGCGCTCTTTCAGAGAAACTTGCTGCCGGCCTAGTACGTGTGCTAATTAGGCCCTGTACTGGGGTAGGTGCTCCACATGTGCTGGTTACCCCATTGGTAACCCCGTGTGATGCATTTTCCACAAAGTGGTTTCCCTGGTGGTAAACTGCATCTTCCTTGGGCAAAGGTCCCTCTGCCCCTGGTCACTGTGCCTGTAGAAACTCCTTCCCCCTCGGGTAGGACCTACCACGGGACCCTTCCACATGACGTGCTTCTGACTGGACTCAGTATGACCATGCGTAGTATTCCCACTTGAATGCCCCCCCCCCCTCTGGGTGGGGTGTGGTCTCTGCGGTGTCCTCTTCTTTGGAGGGACACCCCCCGACGTGGACCTTATATTGCCCCCAGCTGAATGATTTTGTTCCTTTTGGGGAGAAAAAAAAGAAGAGGCCGCGGCTGGGTCAGCCGGTCCTTATTTTTTGTGCAGTTGACTTGTCCCCGAGGTGCAGGGGACCGTTTGATGCCTACAAGAGCATTGGGGGAGGTTGCGTGACGGCCTGGTGCGCTGGCTATGAGGCACACAGAGGTCTGCCTGTCTCACATCACTACTCCACGAAACACAGTTCAGTGGTCATGGCGTTTTTTTTATAGGGACACCTAGTGACACTTCATAGACACAACGTCGAGTGAGTGACAGAAGGGGAACGTCTCAGTTACTATCGTAATCTCAGTTCCCTGATTGAGGGAATGAGACGTTGTGTCCCTCCTGCCACAACACTGAACTACCCGCTGAATTGGCCGGGACCTTGTCTCGCCTCCTCAGTGCGATACATGAATGAGTGGCTGCATTCCATGGCAACGTTGTAGTCGCGGCTTTCCTTCTTCTGGGGGAAAGCCACTCTAGCTGCCCCCCGCGCCTTCTACCTCCAGGTACGAGGCCAGCCTGGCTGGCGCTGGATGCGATTTTGGGGCTTCAATGGGCGCGGCTCCGCCCGGTAAATCCCCATGGACCTCCCATTCTGCAACCCCGATGCCAGGTACATGGATCAAGGTAAGTGCTTCGAGGGTCCCCTCAGTGCAGCCACGAGTTCTAGACGAAGCTAGCCTCCTCGACGTGGCATCCCCTGCTCCCCCCCACTTCAAGGCCCCACCCACAGGTACGTTAGACACGATCGTCCCCTTAGTGCCCCTCGCCCGGAGCTTGGACGCATGGTTAGCACTTTCCATCCCATTGCGGTGGCTGGCCAGGACCATCCGACTCGGCTACGCGATTCAGTTCAGCAGGCGCCCGCCCCGGTTCTGCGGCGTCCACTTCAACTCGGTGAAGGTCGAGAACGCCACCACCTTGCGTGCGGAGATCACGACCCTTCTGAGCAAGGGCGCGATATAGCCTGTCCCTCCAGCTGAGATGAAGAAAGGGTTCTACAACCCTTACTTCATCATACTGAAAAAAGGCGGTGGGTTGTGGCCAATCTTGGACCTGCGAGTTCTGAAGCGGGCCTTGCACAGACTCCCGTTCAAGATGCTGAAGCCAAAGCACATTTTGGCGTGTGTCCGGCATCAAGATTGGTTCGCGGCGGTAGACCTGAAGGACGTGTACTTCCATGTCTTGGTTTTACCTTGACACAGACCCTTCTTACGGTTTGCTTTCGATGGCCGAGCGTATCAGTACAAGGTCCTCCCCTTCGGCCTGTCCCTGTCCCCTCGCGTCTTCACGAAAGTCGCAGAGGCAGCTCTTTCCCCGTTAAGGGAAGTGGGCGTCCACATACTCAACTACCTCGACGACTGGCTGATCCTAGCTTACTCTCAAGAGTTGCTGTGCGCACACAGGGACCTGGTGCTCAGGCACCTCAGCCGTCTAGGACTTCGGGTCAACTGGGAAAAGAGCAAGCTCGCCCCAGTTCAGAGCATCGTTTTTCTCGGCATGGAGTTAGACTCAGTCTCAATGATATCGCACCTCACGAGTGAGCGTGCGCGGTCGGTGCTGAACTGCCTGAAATCATTCAAGCAGAGAACAGTGGTTCCACTGAAACACATTCAGAGTCTCTTGGGGCATATGGCATCCTCGGCGCCGGTCACACCACTAGGGGTGATGCATATGAGCATGCAAATTCCACTTGCCAATTCTCATTGGCCTTTTCTCAAAGATCTGAAGTGTTTGGGGCTCCCAAGAGCGACCCCTAGTGTCACTACATCGACACAACATCTTGTTCCCTCCATCAGGGAACGGAGGTTACGACAGAGGTTACGACAGACACACAATGATGTGAGCTGAGAGAAAATTCATTAAAATAAAATGAGTGGTATTGCCCATGCTTTGTGTCAAACATTACATTTCCCCATTTAACAGAGCAACAAACTGTGTTCTCTAACACAATGATGTTATCTGAGAGAAAATTCATTAAAAGAAAACAAGTTCCCATCCAAAGAGAGAGAATTATTGATAAATCTTGTAAAACACTGACAACTTTTTGTAATATGATATTTTATGTATTTTTAAATTTGTGACACTTAAAAAGGGTTTGAATTCTATTCTGTGTTCAATGACCCACATTAAACAATTAAAATTTCCATGCACCCCTCCCCCACACATCCAACACCATTCACCAGCGGTTGTTTGTGTTAATTAACTTTTTTTTACATATTTTATTGTTGTTAATGTCAGTAAATTCACATCTGCATCCCAACTCAAAAGCAATGCTTTACTGTCAAATGTGCATTTCTATGTGACTAAAAAATATGCAACATTAATATTGTCACATCTTCCCAATCTGTCAACACAAGATCTCCTTCCCCTGAGTATTAACCCATAACCGGCTACATTTCCCAGACCCCCCTTCTTCCCGCCATTGACCCTCACACCTGATTGACATTCATTCATCAAACTCTCTGTGTATATAATCCCCGCTCAAACTTCACTTCATTGCGAAGTGTTGCCAATTCATCTGCTGTTTTGCATTTCTGAGCAGTTATCCTTATCTAGTGCCTGCCTGTGTTTGATTATTGCCTGTCCCTTGGATTACCCCTTTGTTTACTGACTTTGATTTGTTACTTTGTTTGGATTGCTTACCTGGTTTTGAACTCTGTCTGTTTAACTGTGATTGCATTAAACTCTGCACATATTCACTCGGTGTCTGCCTCTGACTCGTTACAAATATAATTAACTGCATTTGCAACTCCATAATAACATCACTAAAATTATTGTTTTATTATTATTATTATTTGATTTAAAGGCTGTAAAACACACTGGTGCAACAAAATCAGGTGCTGGTGTCACCTATGGCAATGTTCTGTCTCTCCGTTAATGCCTCATAACATGCCTGAGCAATCTGTAACTGTGCCCTGCTGCTTGCGCTCTGCTTTCAGCCATGACTAAAATAATTCCATACAATAGGTGCCAACAGGTGTCATGTGAGAGGTGCTTAAGAACACAAAGCAGACGTTTAGATTTTAATTGTGGTCTATTCAGTGGCGGCTCGTCAGAGGAGGCGAGGGAGGCTGAGCCTTCTCAGAAATTTATTCAAAATGAACATAACAACAAAAGTGATCAAATTAACATTTGATTTTTATCAATTTACATACTAATGTACATAATTCAGATGCTGTTAATGGTAAAATGTTTTTATTTTATTTATTTTTATTATGTATGAATATTAGAGGATGCCAACGGCATACTGCCTCCTCTCATTGTAAACTGCCCAATCAAAATGTATATTCAAATGCGAAATATCATCTGCTTCTGTACAAAAACACTCATTTCAAATTGAAATGTGCCTCCTGCATTCACAACCAATCACTATCAGAGACAACCATTATAGCCGATCAGCTTTCAGTATCACACTTATGCATCATCATCAACCTGCCTGTGGTTAATGCTACAAATGAAGAGAAACTTTCCAAATTTGATTAAATAAAAATGAGTGAATGATTTAAAAGATGTAAAAGACTGAACGACAGGATCATATATAAATTCTACTCAATGAAGCAGTGGAGAATGGAGTTCCTGAGAATGGAGTAATACTGTAGTATTAGGTTCTATACGGTAGTATTACATTATATAGGTTATATGTGTTGAACATATATGGAGTGTATTACGGTTCTGGACTGAGAATAATGAAGTGTATAAAAGTTATGGCTGGCTGTCGTCTCGTCTCCGTAATGTAGGTTATTGTTGTACCTATCAAACAACAGAACATGGTGTCAGAAGTATAGAACTTGATGTGATAAGTTCGTATGTGAGTTATTGTTAGTTGTACAGTTATATTAGTGTTTAGTTTCGTTTCCTTCTGTCAGCGGGAGGAGAGGACTGGAAAAGCTAATGGTGCTATCATGAATCAGTTTCAAGTTTCTCCGCTGGAAAAATTCATGTTTAAAGCGGATGACTGGTCGAAATGGATAAAACATTTCGAAAGGTTTCGTATTGTGTCAGGTTTGGAAACACAGGCAGATGAAAATCAAGTGAATGCCTTGATTTACACGATGGGTGAGGAAGCTGAGGATATACTAACTTCTCTGCATTTAAGCCCCCAAGAAGTGAGTGAGTATGAAACAGTAAATAACTGGCTGAATGCTCATTTCATTGCTCACAGAAACGTGATTTTTGAGAGGGCTAAATTTAATCAGAAGCAGCAGGAGGTGGGCAAATCTGTGGATCGCTTCATAAAGGAACTGCATTGTTTAGCTGAGCACTGTGGATACGGGAATCTGCATGATGAGATGGTGAGAGATAGACTCGTCGTGGGACTGACAGACAAAAAGCTGTCAGAACAGTTACAACTTGACCCTGAATTAACATTAGAGAAGGCTGTTGTGAGAGTTTAACAGAGTGAACAAGTAAAAAAGCAACAAGAAATGCTTAAGTCCAACTTTAAAGGGGAAATTACAAATATGCAGCTGGATGGTGTGCAGGTTTAAGGAAACAGGGGAGCTAAAATAAAACAAGTGAAATCACATTATAGACATTCAGCAAAGAAAACACCTCAGGAAAGGCCTAAAAATGGACACTGTGTACAAGATGTTGAGACACAAAAGGTCATAACCTGCAGCAATTCCCCGCAAGAGATGCAAAATGTAATCATTGTCATAAAAAGGGACATTATACAAGAGTGTGCAAAACAAAGAAAATATATGAGGTGAATGTTGCCACGCTAACTCATGATATAAATGAGGACATTGCATTCCAAGGCTCATTGACATCTGATGTGGCAGGAAGTCCATGGATGACTGAAATAAAAATTGATAATCATGCGGCAGTGTTCAAAGTAGACACTGGTGCGGATGTAACTGCAGTGCCGGTGACGCTGTTTAACCAGGGCCAGTTCAACAGACTGGAACATATAGAAAGGATCCTTCAGGGGCCAGGAGAAATGTCATTAAAGGTGAAAGGGAAATTCACAGCCACCCTCAGTAAGAACAATAAATGTACAGAACAGGACATTTATGTTGTTGAGGGATTATACATGCCATTGTTAGGACGACCAGCAGCCACTGCACTTCAGCTGGTGGCCAGGCTTGATGATGTCAGCTTAGACTCAAAAGAGAAAGTGGAAAAAGAATTTCCAAAACTCTTCAGTGGCCTAGGCAAAATGGAGGGTGAGTACAGCATTGTGCTAGAGCAAGGGGCAAAACCTTTCTCTCTCTCAACACCCAGACGCATTTCCCTCCCACTCTTACCAAAAGTGAAGGAAGAATTAAAGCGAATGGAACAGCAGGGGGTTATTACAAAGGTGGAAGAGCCAACTGAATGGTGTGCACCCATGGTGGTGGTGCCAAAGCGTACAGGAAAAGTGAAAATTTGCACAGATCTCACTGAGCTAAACAAATCTGTTATGAGAGAAAAACATTCTCTCCCTTCTGTGGAAAACACTTTAGGACAGCTTGCAGGAGCTAAAGTGTTTTCTAAGCTCAATGCTAATGCAGGCTTCTGGCAGATTCCACTTTCAAAGAATCTTCTTTACTTACCACCTTTATAACTCCATTTGGGTGGTACTGTTGTAATTGTCTATGCTTTAGAATCTCTTCTGCACCAGAGCACTTCCAAAAGCGCATGTCAAGGATTCTTGAAGGACTGGAAGGTATTCTTTGCCAGATGGACGATGTGCTCGTTTGGGGATCAACACAAAGTGAGCATGATGAGAGGCTGCGGAGGGCGCTCTCATGACTTCAGGAGGCTGGAGTCACACTCAATAAAAAATGTGAGTTCTCTAAGAAAAAAGTTTCTAGGACAAATCATTGAGGCATCAGGGGTGAGTGCAGACCCAGACAAGGTGGCAGCAGTGAAAGCCATGAAAGAACGCTGTAATGTCAGTGAAATTAGATGTTTTTTAGGGATGATCAATCACCTTGGCAAATTCTTGCCACATTTGGCAGAGAAAAACAACCACTCAGAGACTTATTGGAAAAGTCCAACATGTGGGTCTGGGGGTCACAACAGCAGCAGGCCTTTGAGAGAGCCCTTGGCTGCCCCGCCATCGAGGGTAGTGTGGGCGGGGAAGCTGAAAAAATCAGCACCGGGCAGTAAAAAGTGCCTCCCACGACCTTGTCAGCTCTTCATGCACTTCCGGGAAGAAAGGAACAGGGGCGGGGCGTGGCTTTGAGCGGCGCCGCGAGCCTAGGAACCAATCATCGAGCCGTGAGGGTTCAGGGAAGAGCAGAGGGTTCCACTCTAGCCGATGCTCATGGCTGCCCGGGAAAGCATGTCATCATCTCCGCGTCAGCCTGTGACTGGGCAATCGTCCCTGAAGGGAAGAGCCCAGCTGAGGCTTCCTCGTCTGACTGGATGAGCCCGCTCTCCGGTGCTGTGCTCGAGAGCTCATCACTTTCGCGGGCTCCGAATAAGAGGTCGAACTCACCGTGAGACGAGCCGGCGGACTCATCCGGAAGCCCGATCGGGGCAGACGAGCGTGCTGGGGAATGGGAGGTCCGCGGGGGGATACCCGGCGGAGGCGGTCCCATTGGGGTCCCCAAATCGCCCCCAGTGCTAGCCGCACTGGCCTCATACCCGTAGGTAAAAGGACCGAGGCGGGGAGCATCTGGGGTGGCTTGCTTTCTTACGAAAGCGAGGTGCGACCGCATCGTTGCCATGGACATGTCCTCACAATGAGAACTTGACCATCCACGAAAGCTGTCTCTGCGTGAGCAGTGCCCAGACACGAAAGACAGCTATCGTGACTGTCAGAAGGCGAGAGATATCGAGTGCAACCAGGAATAACACACAATCGGAAAGTCATCTTTAAAAAGACGCGTCTTTAAAAAGACGTCCGTGTGTGCCGCTCTTTTAGAGAAATATACTCTTTTAGAGAAATATACTCTTATTTTTGCCAAAGCGCCCAGGGGCATTCTCTGCATTGCACCAGTGCAGAGGGGGAAGAAGCTGCTGAAATGCGCCGTCAGATCCAGCAGAGGTGAATGAACAGTCTTGGGAATTCAGCTCAGTGAGCATGACCGTTCGGCTCCGAAGAGAAAATCTGAATGAGTGGTTGCATACCAGCTCCTTTTATACCCGTATGTCCGGGGGAGTGGCATGCAAATACCACTCGCCAATTTTCAATGGCCTTTTATCAAAGACCAGAGGTGTCTCGGGTTCCCAAGAGTGACCCCTAGTGTCACTACATGGACACAACATCAAGTGAGTGACAGATAGGGAAACAGAGTTCCACATTGTAAATTAAACAGATTTAAGAACTCTTTTGTGCCTGTATCAGTGCAAATTTTTAATAGCAGTTCACATTGATTGAATGTATTTTGTGTGTGTGTGTGTGTTTGTGTG
Organism: Myxocyprinus asiaticus; assembly: GCF_019703515.2. NCBI lineage: Eukaryota > Metazoa > Chordata > Actinopteri > Cypriniformes > Catostomidae > Myxocyprinus > Myxocyprinus asiaticus. The sequence continues at coordinate 37,818,762 of NC_059385.1, forward strand.
CTGTACTATGGGTAATTTTAATGTTCAATGACATGTAGCAACATGAAGTCCACACCAAATTTCCCCTTGGGTACAAAAAAAGTATACTTTGATATTTACTAAAGTGCTACTTGATCAAATATGTTTTGCTACTAAAACACACTTTAGTACCGTTAAATATGTAGGTAAAACACAAATGAATATGCTTTATTTATTTATTAATCATGAATGTACATGCATATACTTTAGACTTGCATCAGCATCACATTCTATTAATTAAGCTACAGGAGCATCACTTTTTAAATAAGCTTTTTTGTTACATTGAAAGTGTCTAAATCCAAATTTAAAAAGCTTCATCTTGTTTATGTCTGCCAACTGTAAAAAAAAAAGAAAAAAAAAAGACAAATTTACTTGCATGAAATTCTTGCAGAAAGTCAACATGGAAAATACTTTAAAAATATTATTTTATTCTCAAAAGGTTCTTTAAATATGCATAGATATAACTGAAACAAATATTATAAATGACAACATACCTGAGCCTGTCGAATATAAAATAATATTTTCCGGTATTTAGTAAAGAAAATAAAAGTAAAATATGCAAAGAATAACATGGCAAGTCAATAATTATGTAAATAACATGAAGAAATGAACAAGAAGAGAACAAGTTCACTTTTGAAGGAAGAATTTACTCCTGTAGCTTTGCAGAGAGGTTCTGCATTGTTCGGGTCATCTCTCTGCTTTGAATGTGATGATTTTTAATAAACTCTTAAAGGTATGTATCTGGATATCTTAAGTTCAGTGTGTAAATGAAGCCAAACATATGTCACAAGATATAAAACCTCCACCAGTATCCAGGGGAGTGCTGAGAGCATCACCTTCAAACAGGACAAAACCAACCGGCTATGGTGGTCTGTTCATGTTCTCTCTCTACTTCATATTTCTGGCCAATCTAAAGACACACAAATACAGAGAGAGTGACTGAGGGAGTGCGAATGTCAAAAAGCACATGAATATGTCTTGTGTTAAACAAGCCATTTATTATAAAACTACTCAACAGAAACATTTCCAAAGCTAATTTAGAAGTATACCTTAGTAGAAATAGAGTTAGTAGTTGTAGTATACCTTCATGTAGCTAGTTAAAACTACAAGATACATGGCAAAAGTAGCTTACTATAATTAAGTTACTTAATATAATAATTATGAAATATAAAAAATGGTCAGCTATAATTTGATCCAGCACATTAATTAGAAGAAGAAGAAAAACAATAGTCACTCTGTGTGGACAAAGTGGTCAAATATACCAGATGCAAGATAAAATACTATCAATGAGCGTGTTTTCATGCACACAAATACGCTGATAACTGCTTAAAATCAGCGTATATAAAAACTCTGACAACACAAGAAATCCATGTTTACATGAGGCTTGAAATATTCATCTTATTTTCTGCTTTTGACGTCAAACCATGAAGAGGCATATGTGCAACACTTGCGCACATTGGATAAACTGGTAAGAACGCCCGTTAAGGTGTTTACATGCAATGTGAAATCAGAGTAATGGGCACAAATCTAGTTGTGTTAACTGTTTATTCTTATGCTGTTTATGACCTTACACTGATAAAGTCGTTTAATGCATTTATATGATGACGCTGTTGGTTTATTAAGCCTGTAAAAACGTGCATGTAAACACGCTCATTGACAAACAGCGTCTAAAATACTTCACATGTTAAAACATGAGTTCAAGTTTCTCAGTGATCTTTCAAGATGACTCAAGCCTAATGTGGCAGTACCATGTTATGTTACTGTTACAGTAACAGATGGACATTCTTATTCCTTTAATGCTGAAGTGTGTAATACTAACTCTTAATACCTGATCCATGACTTTAACAGTATCCTTGGTTTTCTCACAGATGGCTCATTTTGTGCTCAGGTAACTTGGAGATGTGGAGTACAGTATCTAACCAAAGAAGCCAAAAATCATCACTGTAAATGTGCATGTGTAATGTGCAACAGTTCTGCACGTATCTGATTGAGAAAAAGAGAGATATAAGAAATATTGTGTCATATTAAACAGATGTTACTCTAAACATGTTACTAAATAGGTTTTACACAATACATAACACTAGTTTAAAATATGATTAGGGTTAGCACAACTTCTGATCCACGATCAAGCTTATAATGCTGGAGAAGTTTGGATCTCTTGCATCTCTTGCATTTTCACATTCAGTTGGTAAATTAAGAGAAGGATGAGACAAGGGGAGGAAGGAAAATAAAATATAGTACAAGATCTGAAGTTGGTATAAGAATCTATCAAAAGATGGAAACAAGTCTTACTTATAAGTCTAATTCATAAATATAGCAGCTGACTTTTCATCTAATTGGTCTTGATTAAACAAACATACTTACATTATCTTGAGACTGAATTAAATTACCCCAAAACTCAAAATCTCTAAAATTACAAAAGAAAAGGCGAGTCATGACCAACTGTCTCTGAGGGGGAAAAGGCATTAATCTGCTTTCTCAAACAAAGTAAAAGGTGAACTGCAGGTTTAGTAATATCTAAATTAGTTTGACAGATGTGGTGTTTTAATATTCTCGGTTAAATAAGATAACTCACAAAACCTAACTGCGATTCATCTGAATGTTTGTTATTAAAGAACTTTTGAAAGAAAAGAAAAACAAAATAATGATTGTACAGATCATTTCAAGGACGTGAAACCTGATCCTGAAGCATTTCCGGTAGTGTACAAGTATGTACTTTGTAAGTCTAGCTAAAAATACATTCGGAATGTGTTTTGAAGTTGTTTTGAATGTGTAACTAACCGGAAACGTTCAAGGAACAAAGACCGAAGCGTAGTCCTTGAAATGGTCTAAAGGAAATAATATGTGTCTCAAACTGTACAGGGAATGCAAAAACAATAATGCAATAATGAACACTTGATGAAGACAATCTGACCATGTGAAAAGTTTTTTAGGCTTGCCAACTTTTGGCACGTGAACCAACCGGGAGGGCGACGAGGTCTCAAAATAGCTGCCAACATGTGAAAACACAAAACATTTAATTAATTTAGGTCTTTCAGCAACACTTTCACTTTAAACTTTCGACAATAACTCAAAACACTCATCAAACAACTGAATTAACAGCAATAGTACACATTTCAAATAAAATATATGAAGAAACTCACCAAATCTCAATTTCTCAGCAAATTCCAACAAACTCTGTATCAATCCACAAAAATAACAATCACAGAGTCTTATTAAATATCACTTAAATACAATTAAATGTTTGAAAACATGACATTTCACACTTGTATATTCCTTAAAAGTATATTATTTTCATATTCACTTTGTGTCGAAGTATGTTTAAGTTTACTTTTCCCCCCACAAGGAATGCTAGGAAATAATCTTCTAGAAGTGTATTTCTATCAGGAAGACTTGCAGACATTTATTTGATGAATATAAAACAGAAATGTAATGTTTCTCTTTGGTGTAAGCCCCGTCTGGCAGTCCGAAGAAGTTGTACTCGGAACCATCATATCCTGCTGGAGATAGGAGGCAGGGGTGAGAAGCCTACCCCCCATGCAGGACGGGACTCAACTGGTGGTGGTGGGGTGGTGGAGATTGCCGTGTTAGCACAATGAAACAGCAATGTGATAGATTGTGAACAGACTTATAAAGCATAGGCTTACACGTGATTGGCTAGGAGTTACCTAGCTAATGGTGCAGTGATGTACAGCTGCTAGTCTTCCTGCTAGAACTATGCTGGCTTACATTTCTAGAAAAGAAACTGAAAAACATTTTAAAATTTGATTAACTTTAAATGTAATTTTAACTAACACACTAAAGTTTAAATGATAATCAAGTATACTTTTGTTTTAAATGTGCTTTACTATGTTAATCCAATTAATTGTACTTTAAAGTGTAATAAAAGTTTATTAAGAAGTATTGATTTAAAATGTGCTTTCAAAATAATACTCTTAAGTTGACTTTAATACTAAGTGCACTTTTTAAAAAGTGTGTTAGAATGAATAGCCATAAAATATATATTTTAGTTGATTTAAATTATATTAATTAAAAAATATATACTTTTAATATTTCATTAACACGGCAAATACATATTCAGTACAGTTATGTGTACTTTTTTTCCCATAAGGGATAGTTATATATTAGAGGAAGTTAAACAAATACAGTACAGTAGACAAAACCTGTTTGTTTATATGCTTAGTCTATACTCTATAGTATTTTTATTTTAGATTTTTTTTTTTATCTATAAAAATTTTGAAATGAAAAATCAAGAATCAATAAATTACTCGTCTACGCTGCGAAGTGTTACATGACCTCATTCTAACAGATTTTGCATTATTTTGATATTTTCTACATGTAAATAATTCACTCTGGGGGGCATTAAAGAGAATTCAGAACCTATTCATGAAAAGAAAAAAACAATAATGGTTTTGATTTTGAAAAAAACATTATGAGTCTCTGATATTGCTGCATGAAGGTGTTTTTCAAAGCGTTTTGTACATATTTAAACATTAGATCAATTATATTTGCAATGTACTTTGCACACTTTCTTTCATAGGTCTGCATGTCAACAAAATATAAGACTCAGATCCTAGATTAGTAGGACACAAATGTTTAAACTTTATTCTAAAGTTTTAGCAATCATAAAATCATAAACCCCAACAAAGATGTCCTCTAAATACAGAAAATACTGGCTTCCTCTATCCTCTGCGCTTCTGCATTCGTCTCTTCTCACCGGAGCTTACACTATGCCTACATCATACACCAGAACTCGACTTTCTCATGAACGCGTGGACGGCCGTTACCGGAAGCCAGTGATTATAGTTTATAAAGTTATAAATATGGATATTTTTCGTACAAAAATGCATAGCTTCACTTCAGAAGGCCTTTATTAACCCCTGGAGCCGTATGGATTACTTTTTTGATGGATGGATGCGCTTTTTTGAGCTTCAAAATCTAAGGTACCATTCACTCCCATTATAAAGCTTGGAAGAGCCAGGATATTTTTTAATATAACTCCGATTGTGTTTGGCTGAAAGAAGAAAGTCATATACACCTAGGATGGTTTGAGGGTGAGTAAATTATGGGATAATTTTAATTTTTTGGGTGAACTAAACCTTTAATGTATGCAGTGACATCATAAATGATTGAAGGCCACCAGAATGAGTTACGTACCAGGCTTACCGTCCTCTTGATGCCAGGGTGTCCAGTGCTGAGGGAGGTATGAATCCATTGGATTGTTCTTTGGGGTAGAGTGCGTGGTACATACTGTTTTGTTGGGAGGGCATTCTGGTGGTACAGGGTCTGTTTGCTGGGCTCTTTGGATTTCTTCCATGATGTCCCAGCTTATGGGTGTGATGATGACAGAAGGTGGTAGAATGGATTCGTTTTGAGGTATGTTGTTGTTGGGCCTAATGTATTCAGATAGAAGACAAAGGCAGGCCTAACACAGTCGTAAAAACCTAACTCAAGCCCCCACATTCCAAGTCGTAAATCTTACTGATAAAAATCGCGCCAAAATCAAACAAAGGGAGTCCAAAAAAGACTACAAATCCCATGAAGCCTTGCTCACTAAAGGATTGAACTTTCAACTCCTATTGGATGAGGCACACAACAGAACGTCCCTCAAACATGACATCACCAGGAGTTGAAATACCTCTGAAATGCTTTCGTGATTTGCATCCAGCGACTTTGTTCACCGAATATAGACATAGTTTATCGCTGCTCTCAGCGGCAACCTCGTGGCACAAGGAAGTAACGTCCGACTTGAAACTGTGGCCATACAATCTCCATCTCGCTGGATGAGTTGAGATTACTCTGTGTTCAACTGAACACTCTAACGGATCCGAAGGAGACTGCCAAGCAATTCGCATCTTCATCGGGCTTGTCATGGATTATGTCGTTCCGCTCCCTGGATGTATTCAAGGTTCATATGGTCAGTGATTACTTGGAATGGATGGACAGAACCTTCAAGCCAGTGGTGCCATTCTTCTAGCACAGCCTTCATGGAGAGTAGCTCTTTATTTCCAATATTATAGTTCCTTTCAGCTGAGTTCAGTTTACAGGAATAGGAAGCACAAGGATAAAGCTTTCCAGGGTTAGCGTGGCATTGAGAGAGAACCGCCCCTATGCCACAGTTTGATGCATCCACTTCCACAATGAATGGATGGTTAAGATCGGGGTACTTGAGAATGGGGGCGGTTGTGAAACTTGTCTTGAGGGTGTCGAAGGCTTTTTGAGCAGAGTCACTCCATGGTAGTTTGGATGGTTTTCCTTTGAGCAATGACGTTAAAGGGGCAGAGATGAGACTGTAGTTGCGAATAAACCTCCTGTAGAAGTTTGCAAAACCCAGGAAACGTTGTAGCTCCTTAACAGTGCTGGGTCCTGGCCACTCTGTGACTGCCTGAATCTTGGAGTTATCCATCTCAACACCTTTATGACTGATGATGTACCCTAAAAATGTTGTATGGGTAGCATGGAACTCACACTTGTCTGCTTTCACGTAGAGTTGGTGCTTCAGAAGGCGGGAGAGGACCATTTTAACATCTTTGATGTGTTGTGATTTATCTTGGGAGTATATGAGTATGTCGTCAATGTAGCCAATGACACATTTGTTGAGGAGGTCTCTGAAGATCTTATTGATGAACGACTGGAACACAGCTGGTGCGTTGGCCAGGCCATAAGGCATCACCTGGTACTCATAGTTCCCCCTAATGGTGATGAACTCGGTTTTCCACTTGTCTCCCTCTCTAATACAAATCAGGTTGTAAGCACTTCTCATATCCAGTTTAGTGTAGATGAGTGCTTCACGTAGTTGTTCTAGGGCAGAAGGAACAAGAGGGAGTGGATACCTTTACTTGATTGTCACTGTGTTCAATCCTTGGTAGTCAATGCATGGACGGAGCCCTCCATCTTTTTTCTCAACGAAGTAGAAGACTGCTGCAGCTGGTGAGGTGGAAGGATGAATGAACCCCAGAGCTAAAGCCTCCTCAACATAAGTCTCCATGGCCATGGTTTTAGGTCTTAACAATGGATAGGCTTTGCTCCTAGGGTGGTGCCATGTAGGGCAGTAACTCAACAGCGCAGTCCCATGGACGATGAGGGGGTAGTTGGGTTGCCTTAAACTTGCTGAATACTTCGGAGAATTCAGAATATTCCTTGGGGACCTGGATTTGAGCTTGATTCTCAGGACTTTTGATGCTGATGGTTAAACATGGCATGGTGACAATTTGACTGACAATAGTCTGACCATTGTTTTAGCTCACCCTGGTTCCAGGAGATGATGGGATCATGGATAGCCAGCCATGGATGACCCAGGATGAGAAGATGCTTGGATGAGTTGATGTTACAACCTCTTAATTTGGTCTAGGGTTGGAAGAGGTAACATTGAGATTGCGATACAATTGGAGTGATGGTGGTGGTAAGAGACAAACGTTAAACAAAGTAATGCCAAAAAGAAAAGTGATTTATTATACATAAGTGAAAATAGGTGTAACAAGATATAATGATAATAATAATAAAGATGAACAATAAACAATAATATATACAAATATGTGCAATTGGAAACAATATATTCTAAGTAAACAACCCAAGAGAAAAAGGGACTCAAGTAACACCTAAGGAAAGAAAAGAACAAAATAAAACTCAGATCTAACTGATGATTAAACCTCTAACCTAACTAACATGAAAATAAACAGAAAAAAACAAGCCTTCAACACCAAATGCCATAACTTATCTACTCTAACTAACGAACACAAAACTTACAGAGGATGGCGTTCACATTCTTACCTGGGGTGTCTATACATCGAGTTACCTAAATGTTGTACTATGTATGTCACATGACATCTTACCTGTCCACCTTTCTCTTGGAAATCAGAAAGCTGATTTCAAAAAAGGAAAAGTAGTAATATGATATCCCAAACGAAAATGGCAAACTAAAAATTGGTAGGGATTAAGATTGTCACAGAACAAACAATACTAACGACAAGTGCGACACAAGAGCAACGAGACAGAGGAGCCAAGCTGACACTTGTTCATTTTGGAGGCCTTTTAAATGCTGACAGAAAAACTTGATTGGCAGCAGAGGAGTTGACGTCATACCGCTTGATGAAAATTGACATCTTCCCGAATCAATAGGAGTTTAGAGAGGTTGAGCCTAAGAAAATGACAGGTAGCAAGAGAGAGAGAGAAAACAATACATAGGCACACCCACAGGAACGTAACAGTTGATGACATAAAGAGATATGGTCTCTGTGTGAAATAATCCAATCCGTAGTGTAACTGGAACAGTTTGGTGAGTGATGCCTGTGCCTATAGGTGCATTATTCACAGCAGTGATGTTAATGGTGGGTATACAAGGTACTGTAGGGATATCTAGTTCTTGTACTAGATCTTGGTGAATCAAATTCACAGCAGCTCCTGAGTCGACGAGTGCAGAAATACATTTCAGTTTATCAAATGAGAGTTCAATGGGAAGAGAGAAACTGTGGTATGTGGGAGATGAAATGTTCTTGGTACTCACATTAGTTCTAGAGTCTGGATATTTCTTACTTTTGTGAGGGCATGCAGAGTTTCGATGACTCCTTTCACCACAGTAGTAACACAGTCCCTCCTTATGACGACGATTGCGTTACATAGTAAATTATCAATCCTTACTGCCAAAGAAATGAATTCATTGAGCGTTGAATCCTCAACCTTGCATGCAAGTTCAGCCTGCAGATTGTGGTTCACTCCCTCTCTGAACACAGTCTTGAGTGCAATCTTATTCCATCCACTTTGGGCTGCTAATGTCCTGAAGTGTATGGCAAAGTCAGCTGCAGAACGTAAACCCTGGCATACAGACTTCCCTCTGGGTATTCAAACACTTCATGGATCTGGGAAGCGAAGTAATCAAATGACGTTTGAAGCTGACTATCACTCTCCCAAGCAGCTGAGGCCCAGTCTAATGCTTTACCGGTAAGAAATGTCATCATAAATGCATATTTCTTGGACTCCTGACTGGATGTTGTATACAGGTGTGTGTCAGCGTTCACAATCATGAATATCATCAAATCAGTTAGTTTCATCAATTAAATAGTTTCTTATGATTATTTAGCATCTGCACAAGTATGTGGCTCCTGTGTTAAAATTCATGTGTGCAGGACAAGAAAAGCCTAATTGTCCCCTCATTGAATGGGAGGATAATAAAGAAAAAGGACAAAAACACTCTCTTTTTTTCAGTTTTTGGTAGCATTATTTTGTGTAAAAAAGAGTTCTACATTAGACTGGCATTGTTTTCTGACATGTGTTGATATTGTCAAAGATAGACTTAAGCATATCTGAATCCTCAGATGTTATAAACAATAACCCACATTGGATGTTTTTATTTTCAAAGTGAAGTTAATCAAAACCTATTTGTTATTTGAGGGTGTGAGGTCATATTTGTTCTTCATTTACAGCCAGACCTTAAAAATGTTAATTAAACACCTCTTTAATATAATTACATACTGTCATGGTTCCGGCATGTGTGCTGGCTCTAACTGTTGTTTGTTTTTCTCCCTCATGTGTCACAGGTGGAGCCGGCACACGTGATCAGTGTTTCCTTGGCTGATCGATCCCGCGGAGACACTGATCACAGTGATGAGGTTCATGCCCGCTGCCACCTGCTTTCTCCTAGGCACTCCCCCTCTTTTTCCTTGTGTTTCCTCTCCTTCTTTGCCAGTTTATTGTTCCCTGTTACTGTTGACATGTGTACTGTTTACAGTGAAGTCTAACTCTTCTCTCTTGTTTAGTTGGAGTGAGTTTGAGTATCTGTTGGTTGCCTGTCTACTGAGGTGCTTTCACCTGTCTGCTTGCATTCACTCTCACAAGCTGGTGCCCAGGACTGTGGAGGAGGATTCCTCAGTATTTGCCCGCATCTCGGGAGATTCGTCTGGGTTTCGCTTGCACCTCACCAGCCTTCTATGCATCTCATTGGACGAGCTGTCATATTGGTTGGCTGCCGGTCGATTGTGGTGCGGTTACCTGTCTGCTTGCATTTGCCCAGTCACTTGATGCCCAAGATTGTGGAGAAGGATTCCTCGGTGTATGCCTGTGTCTCAGGAGGATTTGTCTGAGCTTTGTTTGCACCTCATTCTCTTCCACGGGCTCTCATCGGAGTGCTCCTGACTTCCACATGCACACACTCCCCTCATGAACCCACTCTTCTCTAGCCCAGAGCAGCTTTGCATCCCTGCCTACTGCTGTTGGCGCTGGCGCACCTTGACTTGATTGCTTGAATTAATAATTAATGAAGTTGAACTCTCTCTCCCTCTCTCTGCTTTTGGGTCCATCATCCTCCGCCACAACCTAGTTTTCCACATGCAGCACTGAAATCAAACATGTATTTTAAGCTGATAACTGGCATTCAATTATCTGTGATATTACTTACAGTGGAGAGTTTGTATCCACCAGACATTCCATTTTCTATCTCCTTTCTTCACCATGAAATAGTTAGCTGCATCCAGTCTTTAACAATCAAGGTATCTGGTAGTATCTTGCCATACAGTACATGCAAATATTGACATGTCCCTCAAAGGTGCATCCTCATCAATGACAGCAAATGTCATGGTTACATGTGTAACCTCCATTCCCTGACGGAAGGAACGAGACGTTGTGTCGATGTAGTGACACTAGGGGTCACTCTTGGGAGCCCGAGACACCTCTGGTCTTTGATAAAAGGCCAATGAAAAGTGGCGAGTGGTATTTGCATGCCACTCCCCCGAACATACGGGTATAAAAGGAGCTGGTATGCAACCACTCATTCAGGTTTTATGCTGAGGAGCCGAGACAAGGTCCAGCCATTTCAGCGGGTAGTTCAGCATTGTGGCAGGAGGGACACAACATCTCGTTCCCTCCATCAGGGAATGGAGGTTACGCAAGTAACCATGATGTTCCCTATCTGTCACTCACTCAACGTTGTGTCAATGTAGTGACACTAGGGGTCCCTATATGAAACACCGCAACTGGCTGAACTGTGTTACGTGAACTGGCGGTGTGTGACAGGCAGACCACTGTGTGCCTTGTAGCCAGTGCACCAGGCCGACACGTAACCTCCCCCAACATAGTTATGAGTGTCAAACGGCCCTTTGGGGACAAGTCGACTACCCAAAAGATAGAGACAGGCTAGCCCAGTCGTGGCCTCTTTTCCCCTTCTTTATTTCCACTCCCTAAAAAAGAAGGGGGATTTTCCGACTGGGCCTCCAGGTCTAGTCGGGGGGTGTCCCTCCCAAGGGGAGGACACCGCGGAGACCACACCTTGCCCAAAGAGAGGGGGGGATATTTAAGTGGAAAAATATGTCACATGGTCATGCCGACCATGTGGAGAGTCTCATGGTAGATCCTACCCAACGGGGGAGGAGTTACTACAAACATGGAGACTGTGGCAAAGGAGGCTCTGCCGAAGGAAGATTTTGCCAACAGGGAAACGAATTAGCGGAAGATATACATTGCATATATGCACAGTGATCGTGTCTACCACCACGGGTGGTAGACCGCTTAGATCTTCTGTGTCCCATTCAGGGGCTAGACATGGAGATTCCAGAGGTCTGGTCATGGGTGCCAGATGGTGCACCATCCCTGAGAAAGAAGGTCCTTCCTCGGGAAATTCGCCGGGGGGGTGGCTGTCACGAGGAGCGTGAGATCCGAGAACCATGTCTGGGTGGGCCAGTAGGGTGCTACTAGGACGACCTGCTCCTCATCCTCCCTGACCTTGCACAGAGTCTGTGCAAGTAGGCTCACTGGGGGAAACGCATATATGCGTAGGCCAGCTGTGTGCCAGCGCGTCTATGCTGAGGGGTGCCTCGGTCAAGGCATACCAGAGCGGGCAGTGGGAGGATTCTTGGGAAGCGAACAAGTCTACCTGTGCCTGTTCGAATCGACTCCAAATCAGCTGGACCACCTGAGGGTGGAGTCTCCACTCTCCCCTGAGGGTAACCTGCCGTTACAGTGTGTCCGCTGTAGTGTTAAGGTCGCCCGGGATGTGAGTGGCTCGCAGCGACTTGAAGTGTTGCTGACTCCAGAGGAGGAGACAGCGGGCGAGTTGTGACATACAACGAGAGCGCAGACCACCATGGCAGTTGACATTTGCTACCGTTGCCGTGTTGTCTGTCCGAACACGTGCTTGCCCAGGATCAACGGCTGGAACCACCGCAAGGCGAGCAGAATTGCCAACAGCTCGAGGCAGTTGATGTGCCAATGCAGTCGCGGGCCCGTCCATATGACCGCGGTTGCGTGCCCGTTGCATACAGCACTTCAGCCCGGAGGCGTCTGTCATGGTCACGCCTGACCCTCGAATGTAAACTGCAGGAAGGGTCTGTGTCGAGGTAGAATCGAGACGTGGAAGTACGCATCCATCAGGTCTACCGCCGCGAACCAATCTTGATGCCGGACGCTTGCCAAAATGCGTTTTTGCATCAGCATCTTGAACGGTAGTCTGTGTAAATCCCGATTCAGTACTCACAGGTTCAAGATTGGCTGCAATACACTGCCTTTTTTTGGTACGATGAAGTAGGGGCTGTAAAACCCCTTCTTCAACTTAGCTGGAGGGACATGTTCTATTGCAACCTTCCGTAGGAGGGTGGCGATCTCCGCGCACAAAGTAGCAGCGTTTTCGTCCTTCACCAAGGTGAAGTGAATACTGCTGAACCTGGGTGGACGCCTGGCGAACTGGATCGCGTAGCCTAGTCGGACGGTCTGGAACAGCCATCGCGATGGATTGGAAAGCGCAAGCCACATATCCAAGCTCCGTGTGAGGGGGACCAAAGGGACACTCACATCGGATGTACCGGCGGGTGGGGCCTCGCGGCGGAGTGGAGCTCGAGGTGGCACACCATGTTGTGGCCGTGCTGAGTTCAGGGACATCAAAGTACTTACCTGGCTCCTTGTGACCACCTCCGGAACAGCCTGGGACGGGGGAGGAAGAGGCCTGTCCTCGTGACCCCTGTAGACTGTCACATCAGGGGCGGATTTGTGCCACAGCTGGGCGTTCAGTGGCGGAAGACCGCTGCTGGAGCGTCAAACCTGCCAAATAGTGTGGTGGACGGTGGTCATGATGACGGCCATGCACACTGGATACGTGACCCAGGGAACAAGGAAACCGCTCTTGCTGAACTCTTGGGTACTGCAACCACTTGTGCATGCAGCACAATTAAATGCAAAAGGTAACAAAAAGATTCTCCTCCCGGCCCTCAACCGGGGGATGGAGTGGTCTGCTTACCAGCTCCAGATCAGCGGGTTTCATCTTCCCTGGCTCGCCTGTCTCAGTGGCGTTTTGAAGCCATTTATGGGTTCTTGGCGGCCACGAGACGTGGTGGCGTCTGCTTCCTGCGGTGGGCTCCACGCCGGGGCCGGGCCGAAGGGGCGGGCTGCAGCAGAGCCGGTGCTGTCATCACAGGGGGACGCCCTTGGCAACAAGCAAATGAGGTGTGGGATCTTGAGCCATGCCGGGGCAGGATATGCCAGATAGCCTCCGTCTGCTGCTCCACCATCGAGAACTGCTGGGCAAAGTCTGTGTCACCGAATAGGCCAGCCTGGGAGATGGGGGTAGCAAGGAACCATGTCCTGTCGGCCTCACCCATCTCGACCAGGTTGAGACAAAGGTGGCACTCCTGGACCACTAATGTGGACATCGTCCACCTGAGAGACCGCGCCATGACCTTCATCGCTCGGAGAGCGAGGTCGGTCGCCGAGCACAGTTTCTGCATCAATCCTGGGGCGGAACAACCCTCGTGCAATTCTTTTAGCGCCTTGGCGGACTTGCAGGAGAGCCATGGCGTGCAGGGTGGAGGTGGCTTGTCCAACGGCACATAGGCCTTGGCCATCACAGATGACGTAAACCTACAGGCCTTGGACGGGCATAGGTGCACCACGAGCGCCTTTATCCACCAGGGGGATTGCCGAATAGCCCTTGGCTGCCCCACCATTGAGGGTAGTGAGGGCAGGGAAGCTGAAAAGAATGGGACTGGGCAGTAAAAAGTGCCTCCCACAACCTTGTCAGCTCTTCATGCAACAGGGGCGGGGCATGGCTTTGAGTGGCGCCGCGAGCCCAGGAACCAATCATCGAGCCACGATGGTTTCAGGGAAGAGTGTAGGGTTCCACTCTAGCCCGACGCTTGCGGCTGCCCAGGAAAGCATGTTGTCATCTCCGTGTCAGCCTGTGACCGGGCGACCGCACCCGAAGGGAGGAGCCCAGCTGAGGCTTCCACATCTGACTGGACGTGCCCACTCTCCGATGCTTTCACTTTCACAGGCTCCGAATAAGAGGTCAAACTCGCCGTGAGACGAGCCAGCGGACTCATCCGGAAGCCCGATCGGGGCAGACGAGCGTGCTGGGGATTGGGAGGTCCGCGGGGGGATACCCGGTGGAGGCGGTCCCATTGGGGTCCCCAAATCGCCCCCATTGCTAGCCGCGCTGGCCTCATACCCGTGGGTAAATGGAACGAGGCAGGGAGCCTCTGGGGTGGCTTGCTTTCTTACGAAGGCAAGCTGCGACCGCATCGTTGCCATGGACATGTCCTCGCAATGAGTACATGACCCATCCACGAATGCTGTCTCCCGTGAGCAGTGCCCAGACACGAAAGACAGTGATCGTGACCGTCAGAAGGCGAGAGATAACAAGCGCAACCAGGAATAACACGTAAAGGAAAGGCATCTTTAAAAAGACGCATCTATAAAAAGATGTTCTGTGTGTGCCGCTCTTTTAGAGAAATATACTCTTTTAGAGAAATATACTCTTTTTTCTGCCGAAGAGCCCAGGGGCATTCTCTGCAGTGCACCACTGAAATACGCCGTCAGATCCAGCAGAGGTGCATGAACAGTCATGGGAATTCAGCTCAGTGAGCATGACCGTTTGGCTCTGAAGACAAAATCTGAATGAGTGGTTGCATACCAGCTCCTTTTATACCCGTATGTCCGGGGGAGTGGCATGCAAATACAACTCGCCAATTTTCATTGGCCTTTTATCAAAGACCAGAGGTGTCTTGGGCTCCCAAGAGTGACCCCTAGTGTCACTACATCGACTCAACATCAAGTGAGTGACAGATAGGGAACTCTTTCTTTCAGGGTTTTGTGCTCATTGTGAAAGATGTTGAAGCCCCCCATGACATGCCAAGTTGTCTCTGAGAACCAAACATAGATTGTGCTGAACAACATCATTTCCTTACAATGCTTAAATAATCATTACATTCATTTTTCATACAATTTCTTGTGAAATTCTACAGAGTATCTTAGAGGACAAGGAGTGAATTTACTTCCTAAAATAGTTTTGCATTCCCCTTGCAATATATTTTTCATTACCTCACAATAGCTTTGCGTTCCCTCGCAGTTATTTTGGTTTCCATCGCAAGACCTTTATTCATCACTTACAAAAATTAACCAAGGTTTTATTGAAGTATTCATAGATCATTTATGGTATGGTACATAGTAAAACCATGGTAAATTTTGTGATTATGGTTTTACTACAGTATCTGTATTTTAATCATGATACTCACAGTAAAACCATAGTAACAATACAGGTAAACCAAAACTATGGTAATATATATATATATATATATATATATATATATATATATATATATATATATATATATATATATATAGATCATAATCAAGCTGCCAAAAATGTTTACAACAATTTTGCAATAGTAACACAATGGTTAATTTGTTATACAAGTATGGCTATGGTTTGTATAACCATGGTTTCCACACAAAAAAACAAAACAAAACATTCCTTTATGAAAAGTAACCATGGTTTCACTATAGTAAACCTGCAACAGTGTGTAATCAAGTGTAATCAAGCTTGAAATCATGATCGTGCCTAGAGACTGCAATAGCAAGATGTACACTGAAAAGGAGTTATATGTTGGTCTATTCTCACACAAAACCAACTGGATTGCTTCAGAAGACATTGATTAAACCACTGGAGTCATATGGATTTAGTTTATGCTGACTTTATATCCTTTTTGGAGTTCTGATCACCATTCACTTGCACTGTATGGACCAACAGAGCAGAAAATCTTAAATTTGTGTTATGCAGAAGAAAGGAAGTCATACACATCTGGGATGGCATTAGGGTGAGTAAATAATGAGAGGATTTTCATTTTTGGATGATCTGTCCATTTCAAGGGTGTAGACGGTTTTTGGAGAGAACAGACCAAAATATAACACATTTTTCATTGTACATCTTGCCATTGCAGTCTTTAGACACAATCATGATTTCAAGCTCAATTACACTTCCTATAGTGCCATCAGAGCTGAGATATTCTTCTAAAAACCTGCATTGTGTTCTGCAGAAGAAAGAAAGTCATACACATCTGGTATGGCAAGAAGGTGAGTAAATGATGAGTATTTTAATTCTTGGGTGAATTAACCCTTTAATACAGGAAAACCAAAACTATCATAAAATAAGTTTCTGTAGAAACCACAGTAAACCATAGTGCAACTACTGTAGTAAAACCATTGTTAATTTAGATAAGGGATGGATAAAGGTATTACAAGGGAACCCAAAGTAATTGCAAGGGAACATGGTGCATTGCAAGGGAACACAATACTTATTGTTAGGGAATGCAAAATGTATTGCAAAGGGAACGCAAATTATTGCAAGGGAACGAAAATCAAATTACGAGGGAATGCAAACTATTGCAAGGGAATGCAAAACGTACTGCTTACTTACTCTAAGGCAGAGTGAACAATTCACAGTGTTACACATTTTGTTCACATGTACTTTTCCCACAAAATGTTGTGTTACAGTGGGGTTCCCAAACTTCCTGTACTGAACCACGATGAGAGATTTTTTTCTTGTAGTAAAAATTATGCTTCAAAGTGTGATTCAAAGAACCCAAGTCACATGATTGGATGATCACATGATTTCAGGAAACATAAGCTTGGTTACGTCACATTGAATCAAATGTATTGATGTTTTGGTGGCTTGATCCAAAAGTGAACAAATCAAATGTATGGTATTAACAAAATGGATATTACAAAAATGTTCTTTATGTCATTGATACAAGAGGAATAAAAGAAAAAAGAGGAACTTGTGTAAAATGTCATCTCCATAGCTCAAGTTGGTCACCAGGGCTCGACGTTTCTGGCCTGAGCATTTCAGACCTCTTTACAAACCTGTTGCTAGGTAACAACAGCACTAAGCTGTCCACTAATTAAGAGTAATACATTTAGCCACAAAAATAACCGTCATGCAAAGCTTGGTAGATTTTAACCATGTTGTCACAAAGTTAAGTGGATCTGTTTTTGATGTACACTTGAGTATCATCACTATTACACTGAATGTCACTCATGTTTACATGTACAGTATGTAAATGTTTTGTAAACCTCTAGACTAGACTACTGTAATGCTTTACCAAATGCACGTTCAGCATCTATAAAAATTATTTCACCTGATCAAATTTTTTGTTTATTGAAGACAATTGGAAGTTGCTTGCTTACTGGAATACTTGATTCTGATTGGTCATATGATATTTCCTTATATTTCTAAACAAAAGCTGCATATCCGGGGATAAGGTTAGTGAATATCAGACCAGCCATCTTGGTATTGCGAGCCATCTTTCCTACTTCTTGTATCACTCTGCGATCTCTGCAAAGAAGCTGATTAAACAATTTAATCTCAAATCAATATTTCATGTCCATTTATTTATTTATTTTCCAAGTAGTCATAAATGTATAAGTGCGACAATGAGCAGACAGATGGTCATATTTGCAAAATATACACCCAACAGAACTCCTGTGCAAATCAGAGGTGAAATTCAGCTGTTTCTAGAGACTTTGCATGTGTTCAAACCTTTTTCTTATTTTTTTACTGAGGAATCAGACAATCAAACATTGTTACAGAACTCCTTCAATTCCAATTTAAAGACAGATAAAAAAAGAGACATACAAAGAACAAAATACATAATCAAGATAGTGGAGAAGGGGAAACCAAATCTTATTGAAATGCTCCAATTTTTTAAATAAAAGGAAATTATTATTTTATTTTTTTATTTTTTCAGATGTAAAGCTTTACCATATTTTATAGCCATAGTTTAATAAATGGGATCTCTGACTTTTTCCAGAATGTTCTTTGCCAAAATAAGAGCATAAGAAAGAAGATGTTGTTGATATTTTTGAAGTGAGGGAAGTTTATCAGAAACCCCAAGCACCACCAAACATGCTAGTATGGATGCCAGTATGATACGTAACATGTAATGAAAAATATTTGTCCAAAATGGAGTTAGCTTAGGGCAAAGAACATAATTATGAAGGAGAGTGGCTTCCTCAATCTGACACTTATCACACAAGGGGATACATCAGAAAAAAAGGAAGAAAAAAAAAGTGTAGCTTTGTTTTTGCATCGTGAAGTCGATGAATGATCTTAAATTGAATAAGGCAGTGCCTTGAGTTAACACAGCATTCGTTTATCTTCTCTAATACATCATACCAGAGCTCATCACCTATCACCTTCCCCAACTTCTGCTCCCAGAGTGTTTTTATGCCATCCATAGAAGGTGATATAACAGGTGTTTGACCCCACCTCCCAGCCCCAGGAGCTCATCAAACTTTGCAGGTTTCGCTTCAAGACCAGGCAAACGTTTTCTCACAAAATCCCTGATCTGCAAATATCATAAAAAAATTTCCCTATGTAAATTATATTGTACCTGTAACTGGTTGAAGGAGCCAAAACTCCCATCCACAAATAAGTCTCCAATTGTGCAATTACTTAAATCTCTCAATTGTGTAAAAACAGAGTCCATAATTGATTAGACAAATGTGGGGTTCCCTCCAATTGGTAAGAGGAAAGATATGGACTCTATTTTGAATTTTTATTTGATCCGTTTCCAAATGCGGATTATGCTGTGTATTATGCAATTATGATTATAAACAGACGTTCATAGGTGATAAGATCAATCCACCATTGTCATGTGGGATACACTCCTCTCTTCCCATTTTATTCCAAGTTAAATGTGTAGTAGTATGGTCTAGCCATATTATGACTGTGTGAGGAGTGCAAGCATAGTAATTAAAAGAAAAAAAGTTTGGAAGGGCCATACCACCATCTGTTTTAGATTAACAAATATGGGTTTTTGCTAATTCTGTGGGACTTATGGTCCCACAAAAAAGGAACAAGAGTCAAGCTGCTTGATGAAAATCTTAGGCAGAAATATAGGGATATTTACAACTTTTACAACTACTGTAGTAAAACCATTGGTAAGGTAAGGGATGGATAAAGGTATTACAAGGGAACGCAAAGTAATTGCAAGGGAACATGGACTATTGCGAGGGATCACAGAACTTATTGCTAGGGTACGCAAAATGTATTGCAAAGGGAATGCAAATTATTGCAAGGGAACGAAAAACAAATTACGAGGGAATGCAAACTATTGCAAGGGAATGCAAAATGTACTGCTTACTTTAAGGCAGAGTGTACAATCCACAGTGTTACACATCTTGTTCACACGTTCTTTTCCCACAGTCTGTTTTGTTACAGTGGGGTTCATTTTGTTCCAAGTGAAATGTGTAGTAGTATAGTCTATCAAGAGAAAGAACAACCAGACCATCTGTATTCATGCTATGAGAGTAGATTATATTGAAAAATGTCTGAGTTTCGAGAAAGAGTGCCTGTCTGGAACAAAACCCATTTGGTCAGGGTGGATAAGTTTACTAATTAAATAGTTAAATCTAAGAGACAACGTTTTAGCCAGTATTTTTGGGTTGCATGTCAAGAGTGACATTTGCCTGTAAACGATTACTTCCGCTGGGTCTTTCCCTTTCTTGGATATTACAGTTATGATGGTTTCATTTAAGGTGGGAGGTAATGTGGCAACCTATTTGTGTGAGTGTACATTTCTTTATTAAACTTACTGGGATATCCATCAGGGCCAGCAGCCTTTCTGCTTTTCAATGTTTTAATCGTATTTTGTATTTCTAGAACTGAAAGTTCTGCATTGAGAAAATCTCGGTCTTCCTGAGTTAGGGTGGGAAGGCAGTGTTGGATAAATATGGGATGAATATAGTATCAAAATTATTCACAACTGCGTAAACACTTATCCATCAATTCGATAAATGTCATACAGTACATGAATCTTACTATCCACACAAAAATGAATACCTTTCAACTTGTGTCTGTGAAATTCTGAATTAAATGAATGTGCAGCCATTTGTACAAATAGAGACATATTTGTGAATACAAATGTTCCATTTTGTATAAATGTAACAATTTGTGTGTCTAACCAAACGAAGATGTTTCAGATTAACCACAAAATGGCTTTGTGAAGCATTGAACGTGCATTTGTGGATCAAGTGATGCGTGCATTCATTGACTTCTTTTTGTGATTTCTGTTTCATTCATTTGAATTTTGAGACTTCCTTTCCGCTGGTTTTGCCTTGCACGATCCATATGTAACTTTGTGTAATAAAAGCAGCTACCACTAGACGGCTGTCTCATTTTACAGATCAGATTTTATCATCAGGCAGGGCATGGTTTATTCACAAGGTCACTTGTCATGCACAGTTTACAAGCGCCACTTTCAAACAAACTGCGTCGGAGATCAGCACAAAGAATCAAAGGTTTGTCTCAATTTTTCTCATATACAACCAAGGATAATGTCCTGTCACATTGTAAAAGGCGAAAAAGCCCATTTTAGAGTCCTGGTAACAATATATTTGTGTTACATGTCAGTAGCTTTCTAGCTAATAGGATTCCAACACCGGGTCTTTGTTCCAGGTCAGCATTAGAGTCTGCTACTTCAATCAAGTTTCAAGTTTCTAGACTGAAATTCCTGTCTACACAATGGGACATATCTGTTTGTGTAGTCAAAGCATGAGTACAGTTCTTAATGTTGTAACGTTTGGACATTATCAAGACACTCAATCTGCTCATCTGGTCATAAAACCTCCCCCTTTTCCCTTCTTCACACTAAATCACTAGCCCGGCTCCAACAGTCTACAAGATAATGGTCACTAAAAGACACTTTTGACACATTAGTTGCCTTTGCAGATGCTAAACAGAAACATCTCTAAGTCTCTCCTGTAACTTCAAAGGCATTCCACAAGTCACCCCCCCCCTGCATTTTCACATTCTCTGCATTTAACTCATAATCAAACTATCCCAAAATGTATATGATGTATTCCTGTGTTGTATGTATGTCCCGATGTTATATTAACCTAGTTGTGATTCTTGAGTTATGTTAGGGTAACTTCAGATGCTGACATCCAGGGTTAAGAATGTATCACTGTTTTAATGTCTGCAGACCCCATCTGTTTGGTATTGAAATGATCCTCTCTTTATGCCTTAATTAATGGTGTATATTATGTTACTATAAAATGCATTATACTATTTTTACCATACTTTGGTGTAAAACTGTACAGATTCCTAGACCACCATAAAACATGCAAATAGGCTGTGAAGAGGAACAAAGGAAGATTTCTCACGCTAAAAGTTGGCACCTATGATTGGTCATTTTAAAAAAGATGGGTGTGAACTGATTTGGCCTTAAAAGACCTCTGCTCAAGAATATCTGGGCTTATTCCCTTGAGAGACGGACACTTTTCCTGACTTTCCGGCAACTTGCTTTCAAGTTAACTTCATTCAAACTTCCTGCGGACAACCGATCTCCAGAAGAATCCAACGAACACTTCAGCTCACGAACTCCCCGAGAATCTCCATAGTCTACACACATCCGGACTCTTGTTCAGCACAAAGCCAATGCAAGTAACCATTTTATAAATCTTTAGATGTGTCATTAAGCTTTGACCCCTTTTATTAAGGTAATTTTGATTCTCTGATGGTTATCAAAGGTTGTAGTTAACTGATTGTAAATCTTGCCATTCTTTGCTCTTCTCTCTCTCTTTTTCTTTACTTTTAGGTATTCTGTATATATACTCTTTGCTTAAGTTTAGTTGTATTTACCTGTAGTTTCATTTATTAAACTCGTTATATCCACGCTTGATTGTCTCTGTGTTTGCGGCTCATACATCAAAGTCACTGAAATGTTGATCTTGCTACATGCTTTTGTACTGTTAGTACTATATAGAACAAGAAAGTTATTCTTCTTGGCCATAAGAATAATCTTTCTCAAGAGTTGATAGAAGATTGTACTGTCGGTTCGGTGGACGAACAGATCAGTCGAGTTAAAATTAATTCTGTTAAAATTAATTCTGAAAGCTGATCTATATTTATAATTAATTATAACCCGTTGTAGTTAAGTATCTATCTATCTATCTATCTATCTATCTATATATGTGTATTTCCCTTTTTGGCTGATTTAAATATTTATGATTGGTCATAACGCGGTGTGATTAAATATATATATATATTTCCCTTTTGAGCTAATTTGCTACAATGTTGTAGTATCCAATAAGGCTGGGCGGAATGGTGATCTATATCGTAAGCATATATCTGGGCATGCAATGCTCCACTTGGCTGAAGGTGAGACGATAGTGAGAGAGACGAACAAACACACATGGAGATAGATGAACAAACAGAATGCAGGATGACTCTGAAACAAGTCAAACGCAGGAGGAGGAATATATTTTTGCATTAAAAGGTGCGGTCTCATGTTATTGGATGAGAGCCCTGTTTATCAGCTGCTGTTAATAAATTACCATTGACACTTCAAGCTTTCCTACTGACTGTACTCCCGCAAGCACGGAGAGAGAAGCAATCACAATTACATCAGGAATTAATAAATAACATCTTTGTCAACAGTGCATTTATATCAAGTAGTTACCAAAACATTTTCCAGTATCTAATTGAAGACAAAACAGTGTTTGAGGGCTTTGCTTCAGAATCAGAGCAAATGCTTATATTCAAATAGAAAAGCCTATTTGTGATTGTATTGAAAAGTGATGCAGAGTAGATAAAACAGATCAAATGTTTTTTTATTTTTTTATATACACACATATATATATATATATATATATATATATTTATTGCTAAAGTTTTTCATTGTAATGGACATGACAGGTCTTCCATTAGGCTACATTGGGCATCATTTTAAATAAAAAAAGGAACTTATTATTTTTTCACAAGTTTTTGAATCAGTTCCATCAAAATGTGTAGGCTATATTCCATATCATACATATCATTATTGACCAAACATTTAAATAATATTACCATATACTTTGTTGCTTATATCGCCCACCCCATCACATGATTATTTAACTTTTTATTTTTTCAGGAAAACATATTATATACCATTACCGTGATATAGAATATTGGTCATATCACCCACACCTACCCAAATAACTTGCCTCCTGTCTCACAGTCAGAAGCTGTTACTTCTTGGGCTCATATAACATAATAAGATTATCCAAACCTTACTGCATTGTTTTGAATTTTTTATTTACTCATTTGCTCCTAAACTCAGTGGTTCCAGCTCCAATACAGGATACATTTTAAAATGTTATTTTAACATTTTAACCGTTATTGCTCTCTGATGTGAAGTCAGTCTTAAGTAATATTCTCATGTATTTAAATGAAAGTGCAATAAACATTTACCTAAATAATTAACGTCTTCTTTTGGCTGCACTTATGATTGTTCACCAAAAAATGAAAATGTTCATCATTTGCTCACCCTCATGTTGTTTCAAACATATATGATCTATTTTTTCCCCTGTAGAACACAAACTGTAAATGCTGATTTAATGACTCAGAAACATTATTTTTTGGCACAGGTACAGTGATGGAATCCTTCCAAAGACAAAAAACCCTATGGAGGTGAAGTGACAATTCAAAGATAAAACAGAATATATCTGTTAACTGTTCAGCACAGTTTTTGAGAATGCGACCTACACTGCCATAGGGGCTGGGACATTTCCTTTCTTTTACACCCCGGAAAAGTTTCAAGACCTTGCCCTTATCAACATGTACACTGTTGTGTCCAATAACAGCATTTTTGAAAACCGACAGTTCCTCAATAAATTATAAACATTAAAACAATTGTAAAAAGTGTCCAGTTCATTAGAAAGATCAAGATCCCGCTTGCCATCAAGGGAAATTAGATATTTCTTAGACTGCATTCCCATCATTGTCTTCACCCCCTCCCATGCTGGGCATGAATTACCAGTACTGAGCATGTACTCAAACTTTATCCTTGTAGTTACGCTTAGCAATCTTAAGTTCTTTTTTAACTTGTTTCTGTAATTCCCTGAACTGCGTTACATCCCCTTCATTAAAACTAATATTTCTCTGGATGATTGTGTTTTTGACAGATTTAGAAACCATGGTTTATTATTGGATAAATAGAAATTGATTTCCTGAGGATAACCAAATCTTCACAAAAGGTAATGTATGCTGACACAGTCTCTGTAAGTTCATCCAGATCGACACAGGCATTTTTAAACACGTCCCAGTCTGTGCAAATATAACAGTCTTGGAGACATTTAATAGACTCCCGGAACTAATCGTCATTCTGGCTTGTTTCTCTTGTGGTCAGACATGCCAAGTGAGCTCTACTCAGTGATTTACGTATATGCACCTTTGATGGATCTATAACAAAGTTCCAGGCATTTTGTGAGTCGTGTGGGTCAAGTCAAATACTGGTCAAAATTACACAAGGATTTTCCCAACTTACAGTGATTAAAATCACCCATGATAAAGTTCGGCACATCCGGCGCAATCCCTTGAAGCAGGTGCACTGTTTTTACAATAGCCTGAGTTGCCATGTCAACATAAGCCTTCGGGTGAATATACACAAGTGTAGCAAATAACGGTGGAAACTCCCTTGGTAAATAAAAGGGTCGTAGAGATATAGACAAGAGTTTAAAGTCAGGTGTACATAATGTCTCCCTAACAACCACCATGTTACACCAGTTTATGCTGACATAGAGACACAGTCCTCCACCAAGTGATTTACTGGTCACTGTGGTGTCTCTGTCCAGGCAAAAGGGTATCCCGAAGCCATCAGTTTCTAGATCAGATTGAGAGTCTTGTTCTTTGAGCCATGTTTCCATTAGCGCAAGAAGACAAGCGCTGTTGTACTCTGTCAGGAACTTAACATTTGCCTGAAGCTCGTCAATTTTGTTATGGAGTGACTGAACATTAGCCAGGATAACTGTGGGAAGGGGCATCTGATGGTGGCCTTTCCTCTTGAGCCTCTGGCGCACACCACCACGTCTCCCCCTTTTCCACACACCCGTCGGCTTGGATACCCCGCTCCGATTCCCCTCTGAAGGATCTGACCAGATGATCTCCGCGGTGAGAGCTGCCGAGGGGTCTGTTATGCCTACACCAGAGTTGAGCAGTAACAGGAGGAATTCACGGCTATACTGTAGAGGCTCCCGGTGCCCACTCCAATTGTGATATAAGAACGTCAAAAGGAGGAAGAAGCCCATCAAATTAAGTTGAATCATTGTTGCTTCTATAACCCGCAGATCAGTTGAAAAATAAGTTAGTAATGATGATAAAAAAGTTAGTAATAATGATAAAACAAATTAACACAGGTTAAAAACAGTACACACTACACACTGCTGCTGCATGTCGGCATTACCAGCATAATTTTTCTTCAAAAAACCAACCCCCTCTGTTTCCCGCCCAAGAGCCCAATGTTCAAGTCACATCCGTTCACGCCTTTTTGCAGAGGTGCCAACGCACCTGGAAAGCCGCCAGAGAAGCCCTCTTATGGACTGGCTCTCACATTAAGAGGTCAGTAGACCGACACTGGTCTAAGCCCCCAGCTTACTTGTGCAGGCAGAAGGTTTGGTTGTCCTTCAAGGACATTCCACTTTGACTCCCCTCATGTAAGCTGGGTCCCAAATTTATCGGGCTGTTTCCCATCGCCAAGGTCATTAGTCCAGTGGTGGTCCACCTCAAATTACCACCTCACCTCCAACGTATTCACCCCATCTTCCATCTTCCATGTCTTCATAATTATGTCACTCCCCCCCACCGCACCTGGTTGAGGGCTCTCTGCCGTATTCGGTCAGAAGACTGATGGACGCTAGGCGGAGGGGCAGAGGGTACCAATATCTGGTCGATTGGGAGGGTTATGGACCTGAGGAGAGGTGTTTGGTGACATACTGGACCGCGCCCTCATTGATTGGTTTCACGACCAGCAAGGTATTCTTTGCTAGTTTATTGTTTGACCTGTCAAAAATTAATCTCACTCTCTTGTTTAGTTGGAGTTCTCTCGTGTGTCTGTTGGTTGCCTGTCTCTGCCTGTGTATTGGGAAGTGTGATTGCCTTCCAGTTTGCCAAAGGAGGATTCCTCGTCTCTGCCTGCGTGTTGAGAAACGCCAGCCCTCCATTGCCTGGGCATTGTTCCGCACCACAGCACCTTCAGCAGACACATCCTACAGATCTGCTCCCGGCTTCCACAACGCATGCACTCATCCTACGAACACACTCGTAGGACGTGTCGGTCTACTGACCTCTTAATGTGAGTTTTTTCTCTACATTTGCGTCCCTTTGTCTCAATCTCAACCCTGACATTTTTCTATTTCAAAGAGATGTCCAGTGCCTTACTCCTGTTTCATTTGTTTCTTGCTTCAGAAGGTAATAGTTTTTAGACAGTATTATTTTTTGCATCATTGAAACTTTTCAGCTGCATTTTTGTTTTTTTAGGGATTGCCTTTGCAGTAAATTCACCTAAAGAGGCTCAAATACAGAGAACAGTGGTATTCTTTTTGAGTATTGTATTGCAGTGCCAAATATCTCAAGATAATATTTGATATACTGCAGGATGAAGTTAAAATATAATAATCTGTTATTTCTTTATCATTTTAGAATTTACATTCATAAGACTATTTTGGAATGAACCACTGTTGAAATTCAATTTCACTGTGATTGATGCCTTTTCTTTTACCTTTAGGGAGGAACTCCTCAACAGAGCAGAGGTCTGCACGGGCCTTAAAATGAAACCCGAACTGTACCTGAGACCGTGTGGCCCGACTCTACCTGGCCTGAATGATACCGTCAGATTTTAAGCCTGAACCCGACCTGAACTCGAAATGGTGTACTATCTAATTTCTTCTCCTAGCAAGTACTGTTGCAAAAGGCTGTATTTTATGTAAGCATATAGGTGACATTCATAACAGTACTGAACATACACAGTTTTAACAAGGCACATCAGCCCCTTAGTACACCAGAGCAGAAGGAGAAAAAAGCATTGACTTACCATTTATTTGCTGAAACTTTGCTTGGTTCAGAACAAACTGGAATTAAATTAAACAATGCAACAGTCCCCTCTATGCAGCCTGAACTTGTTTAAAATGATGAATCTTTGTGGCACAGAATGAAACAGAGCACAGGTGTCTCAATGTGCGTTTGAAAAATTTGAAGTACTTTTTAACTTGATATGGTGTTTAAAACGCGCTATGAGACGCAGGCGAGGGAGACGAGCCGGTGCGCTGGTCAAACTCCGTCAGCGTGGCTTTCAAACAGCACTGCCGAGCATTCATCTAGCGAATCTCCGCTCTCTTCCTAACAGACCGGACGAACTACATCTCCTCACCCGTACAAACAAGGACTTTTCAAACACTGCTGCCGTGTGCTTCACAGAAACCTGGCTGAGTGAAGCCATTCCGGACAGCGTGTTACATCTGCTGGGCTTTCAGCTGTTCAGAGTGGATCGCATCACAGAGTTAAGGAGGAAAACAAGAGGTGGTGGAACATGCTTTTACATCAATGAAAGTTGGTGTACAGATGTAACAACGTTAAAGAGGATGTGCTATCCTAATTTGAAAGCGCACTTTATTAACTGTAAGCCGTTCTATTCGCTGCAGGAGTTTTCCTCGTTTATTCTGGTGAGTGTGTATATCGTGCCAAACGCGTGTGTGAATACAGTGGCTGATCAAATCACAGACACACAACAAAAATACCTGGACTCAGTTATTATTATTCTTGGGGATTTTAACAAAGCAAATCTCACACGTGAACTGGCCAAATACAAACAGCACATTACATGCCTCAGTGGAGTCATTCAGGTTCCTGGGCACTACCATTTCACAGGACCTGAAGTGGGAGACACACATTGACTCCATTGTGGAAAAAGGCCCAGCAGAGGTTGTACTTCCTTCGCTAGCTGAGGAAGTTCAACCTTCCACAGGCGCTGCTGATACTGTTCTACTCAGCAGTCATTGAGTCTGTCCTCTGCACTTCAATAACTGTCTGGTTT
The DNA here is from genome assembly GCF_019703515.2 of Myxocyprinus asiaticus. Taxonomy (NCBI): domain Eukaryota; kingdom Metazoa; phylum Chordata; class Actinopteri; order Cypriniformes; family Catostomidae; genus Myxocyprinus; species Myxocyprinus asiaticus. The sequence goes on from NC_059385.1 coordinate 37,846,880, forward strand.
AGTTCAGCTACGAAATCAGACATCAGAAGACTACAAAGGAGAGTTCGGATTGCTGAGAGGATTATTGGTTGCCCCCTGCCCCCCCTTCAAGAACTATTCACTTCCAGAGTGAGGAAAAAGGCTGGAAAAATCACTCTGGACCCCACTCACCCTGCCCATTACCTTTTTGAACTGTTGCCTTCTGGCCGACGCTTCAGAGCTCTGAGCATCAGAACCGTCAGGCACAGGAACAGTTTTTTCCCTCAGGCTATCCATCTCATGAACAGATAAAATTGCCCCATTGAGCAATAATTATGTGCAATACACAGTTTAGTCTTTTTTACATTTATCCAACACATCCAACCTCTTCTGCCATTACATTCCTCAGAGAGAAACAAATAAAATATATATTTTTTTGCACTGTACATAACAGATAACAGATCTGTATTAGATTTGCACTACGTATGTGTATGTGTGTATGTATGTATGTATGTGTGTGTCTGTGTGTGTATGTACGTATGTGTATAATTATTTTGTATTATTATCTATGTCTTGCTGCTGTTTTTGTATTGTTTTGTGTATTTTTTGTGCACTGGAAGCTCCTGTCACCAAGACAAATTCCTTGTATGTGTAAGCATACTTGGCAATAAAGCTGATTCTGATTCTGATTCTGAAACAATGGGAAAACTGAACAGATGCACGCAAAAACAGGTTCATTGTGAATGGTCCCTAACTTCTCCGTTCGTGCGTGTTTGTGAGTAAGAGCACTTCCGCAAAATAAGTTAGGAAAGCCTGATTATTGTTCCATTAATTACAAACACGAACCCGAAGTCCTACTTGAAAAACTGACCCGAACCCAGCCATCAGGCCCGGGTTGGGTTACAGAGCTCTACAACACAGCCACATCACAGCACATCACTGAATGGTAAAGTCTTTCTCATCATTGATCACAATTATCCACCTTTGCAAGCTTTTGTATATTACCAGAATGGGGTTTGCAAATGCAAATGCATACATGGTGCAGACCAAAAAACAGATGTCATTGAAAATAAATGTTGCCTGTACACTTACTGATGCACGTTAATTACTCCAGAAGAAGTACTTTATAAGTACTGCTGATATTTTATAATAATATTTTAATATATCATAATTTAATACAAAATGTAATTTAATATAACAATATTTTATAAGCCTGCTGATCATTAAACCTTAAAAGAGCAAGAACATAAAAATACCTAATCAGTTAATTTATCAAAACAAATTAATTTATTGCTATTTTCTATCAAATATTACATTTTCAAGTTTTTTTCTTCAACATACTGCTTTTATTGACAGTTTTGCAGCATGTATCTTTTTATGAAAACAGCATGTAAAAGGTAGGAACATTTGCCATGAGGTCAGTGAGTTTCTAACAATGCTGTCATGTTACTTTAAATTAAGATTGTGAATTCATGCCTGAGTTTTAATACAAAGTCACATGACCTCAGTATTTGCAGGGACTCTATTTTTTTATAATTTTCACAGGAATTTGGCCAACTTACTCACTGCTCCTCGCTTCAGCCCCTAAAATGCTGTATCGCCCAGGATACAAAAACCAGTTGAAGACAGAGAACTTACAGATGTTGGCCTTAACCTGTGTCAACTTAGACAGACGTCTATTCCAGTCCTATCTACACCACACCAGACTTCTCTCTGCTTTTATATGGATGACTGTCTACTTGCAAGTTGTCTTCAAAATTAGATGAATGCAAATATAACTTGAACTGTAAGAGCAAAGATCTTGATCCAACTGCAAAGAATCCCTTAAGTTAAAGGAATATTTCACCCAAAAATAAAAATTATCACATCATTTACTCACCCTCATGAAATCCCATGTGTGAATGATTTTCTTCAGCAGAACACATTTGATGAAAAATTGAAAAAATATCTCAGCTCAGTAGGTCCTTAAAATGCAAATGGATGGTGATCAGACTTTTGAAGCTCCAGAAATCACAGATAGTCAGCATAAACTTCATCCATATGACTCCAGCGGTTAAATTAATGTCTTAAATTGACATGATCACTTTTGGTGCGAATAATATTAATATTTAAGTACTTTTTAACTATAACCCATCGCTTCCGATCAGCCGCAGTATACGCATTCATGAGAACATTGCGTACATGTCTCCCGTGTGACTAATTCGTGTTGGCATGTTACGGACGTAATCTCACATTTTTCTCTGGGTTGAGACATCCAGGATAAGCACACAAACACACCATTGTGAGTAAAGAAACAGATAAATACAGATATAAACCAAAACCAATGAAGCTTCTGTACAGCGTTCCTCCTACTCAGCTGAAAACAGCGCTGCTCTTCTGTGTGTGTCGTACGTGCAGCAGTTCTCACGTGTTTCAAATGCCAATGTGATAACGTGCCTATGTGCTTTGTATGTTTTCTGTGCCATCAACCTGCCAGGGACTGCACATGAACATTAGCCTGTATGGCTAAATCTGGCACATTTACATGATGGACATAAGTGCTCATGTTTATTAATGTGCTTTGTCCCTTTTTAAATAAAATAAACATAAACATGTGCATACTGCTGCTGACTGGAAGCATGCTTTATAGTTAAAAAGTGTTTAAAAATTGATCTTTTTTGCACCAAAAGTGATCGTGTTGCTGTTGAAGACATTAATTTAACAACTGGAGTCATATGGATGACATTTATTTCTTCAAATGTGTTCTGCAGAAGAAAGAAAGTCACATCTGGGATGGCATGAGCATGAGTAAATTATTAGAGAATTTCATTTTGGGGTGAACTAACCCTTTATTGTTGCTCCCTCAAAATAAATTAACCATGTTTTACTTTAGTAAAATTGTAGCAAACATAACTTTAGTAACCATGGTAAATCTTGTAGTAATGGTTTTCAAATACCATGGTTAAAGGGATAGTTCACCAAAAACGGAATATTCTCTTATTATTTACTCAACCTCATGATATCCCAGTTCAAATCAAATCAAATCACTTTATTGTCACACAGCCATATACACAAGTGCAATGGTGTGTGAAATTCTTGGGTGCAGTTCCGATCAACATAGCAGTTGTGACAGTGATGAGACATATACCAATTTACAATAACATCAAATTAACACAACACAATTTAAACATCTGTTATACATAATTACACTCAACAATATACAAATAATAACATACACTGTACAGTATACAATATGCTGTTTTTTTTTTTTTTTTTTTACTATATAGACACATTATTCAATAAAAATTAAAAATAAAAATATATAAAAAAAGTATATATATATAGAATGTACAGTATTGTACTGTATTGACATTCAGGCTGTCGGTTGATAGTCAGTTGTTAAGAGAGAATATAATATAATAATAATATAATTTATGACAGTCCGGTGTGAGATATAAGAGTAAGGGTAATTAAGTGCAGTGCTGATGTATTTTGATCATGGGAGATCAAGAGTTCAGAAGTCTGATTGCTTGGGGGAAGAAGCTATCATGGAGTCGGCTGGTGCGGGTCCTGATGCTGCGATACTGGCTACCTGATGGTAGCAGTGAGAACAGCCCATGGCTCGGGTGGCTGGAGTCTCTGATGGTCCTCCGAGCTTTTTTCACACACCGCCTTGTATATATTTCCTGGAGGGAGGGAAGCTCACCTCCGATGATGTGTCCGGCAGTTCGCACCACCCTTTGCAGTGCTTTGCGGTTGTGGGCGGTGCTATTGCCATACCAGGCGGAGATACAGCCAGTCAGGATGCTCTCTACAGTGCAGGTGTAGAACCATGTGAGGATGTGGTGGTTCATTCCAAACTTCCTCAGCCGTCTCAGGAAGAAGAGGTGCTGATGAGCCTTCTTCACAACGACTTCAGTGTGGACAGACCATGTGAGTTCCTCAGTGATGTGGACACCCAGGAACTTGAAGCTGCTGACTCTCTCCACTGGTGCTCCATTGATGGTGATGGGACTGTGTTCTCTGTCTTTTCTTCTGAAGTCCACCACAAGCTCCTTTGTCTTACTGACGTTGAGGGAGAGGTTGTGCTCCTGACACCAGTGTGTCAGGGTGTGCACCTCCTCTCTGTAGGCTGTTTCATCACTTGACCTACCACCGTCGTGTCATCAGCAAACTTAATGATGGCATTGGAGCTATGTGTTGCCACACAGTCATGTGTGTACAAGGAATACAGTAGTGGGCTGAGAACACAGCCCTGCGGGGCTCCAGTGTTGAGGGTTAGTGATGAGGAGCTGTTGCTGCCTATTCTAACCACCTGGCGTCTGCTTGACAGGAAGTCCAGGATCCAGCTGCACAGCAAGCTGTTTAAGCCCAGAGCCCGGAGTTTCTCATCTAGCTTGGAGGGCACTATGGTGTTGAATGCTGAGCTGTAGTCTACAAACAGCATTCTCACATAAGTGTTCTTTTTTTCCAGGTGGGAGAGAGCAGTGTGTATTGTAGATGCAATGGCATCATCAGTGGAGCGGTTGTTGCGATAAGCAAACTGCAGCGGGTCAAGATTGAGTGGCAATACAGAGCAGATGTAATCTCTGATTAGTCTCTCAAAACATTTGCTGATGATGGGGGTCAGAGCAACAGGACGCCAGTCATTTAAGCAAGTTATTTTTGATTGTTTTGGTACAGGCACAATGGTGGATGTTTTAAAGCATGTGGGGACTACAGACAAAGAGAGGGAAAGGTTGAAAATGTCTGTAAAAACACCAGCCAGCTGGTTCGCGCACACTCTGATGACGTGGCCCGGAATGCCGTCTGGGCCCGCGGCTTTGCGGATATTCACCCGTTGGAAGGATCGGGTTACATCCGCTACAGAGACGGAGAGTGATCTAACCTCTGTAGCTTCAGCCGCGAGAGCTCTCTCCGCGAGGGCGGTGTTATTTCCCTCGAAACGAGCATAAAAAGTATTTAGCTCATCCGGTAGAGAGGCAGCGGTGTTCATGGCGGAGTTTTTATTCCCTTTAAAGTCCGTGATGATGTTAATTCCCTGCCACATGCTTCTAGAGTTGGTGGTGTTAAACTGTCCTTCAATCTTACTCCTGTACTGGCGTTTTGCGGTTCTGATAACTGGCTTGTTTATGCTCCTCCGCGTTCCCGGAATTAAAAGCGGAGGTCCACACATTAAGTGCCGCGCGAACATCGCTATTGATCCATGGTTTCTGATTCGGATAGATCCATATTGTCCTGGTCAGAATCACTTCCTCTACGCACGTTCTGATGAAACACATTACGCTATCAGCGTAAAGCTCGATGTCGTCATCAGAGGCAGACCGGAACATCTCCCAGTCCGTGTGATCAAAACAGTCTTGTAGCGTAGAGTCTGATTGGTCCGACCAGCACTGGATCGTTCTGAGGGTGGGTGCTTCCTGTTTCAATTTCTGCCTGTAAGCGGGCAGAAGCAGAATGGAAGAGTGGTCCGATTTGCCAAATGGTGGGCGGGGGAGGGATTTGTAGCCATCCCGGAACGGAGAGTAGCAATGATCCAAAACCCGGTCCCCTCGTGTGTTGAAACTAATGTGCTGGTGATATTTTGGTGCGACTGATTTTAAACTGGCTTTATTAAAGTCCCCGGTCACAATGAATGCGGCCTCAGGGTGTGCGGTTTCCTGCTCACTTATACTCACATACAGTTCCTTGAGTGCCCGGTCTGTGTCGGCTTGTGGGGGGATGTACACAGCAGTGATAATGACCGCTGTGAATTCCCTCGGTAGCCAGAATGGTCGACACAGAAGCATAAGAAATTCCAGATCAGGAGAACAGAAAGACTTGATAGAATGTACGTTCCTTTGATCACACCAGGATTTGTTGATCATAAAACATACACCACCTCCTCTAGTTTTACCTGAGAGGTCTTTCGCTCTGTCCGCTCGGTGCACGGAGAACCCCGCGGGTTCAATGGCTGAGTCTGGAATCTCCGCAGACATCCAAGTTTCTGTTAGGCAGATAATGCAGCAGTCCCTTGTATCTTGTTGGAAAGAGATCCACTTGAGCTTGTTATCCAGAGACTGAACATTTGCCAGTAGAATAGTGGGTAGCGGGGGTCGATTTGCGCGGCGTCTTACTCTGATGAGAACGCCGGCTCTGTTTCCCCTTTTCCTCCTGCGTTTCCACGGCCGTGCTGCCCAGACAAAGGGCTCCGCTTGCGTGTTTGTAAACAGCGGGTCAGCATTGAGGAATTTGAAGTCCGGTTTTCGGTGTGAGATCGCTGAACCAATGTCCAAAAGTGTTTGTCTGTCGTAGACAATAAGGCAGACAACATCCAAGACAAAAAACATAAGAATCGTGAACAAAACAAACAAAACATTGCTATGTTGTGTCGGAGCTCGCAACGCAGCAGCCATACTCGGCGCCATCTTGAGTCCAAGATGTGACTTTCTTTCTTCCCCAGAACACATTTGAAGAAAAGATCGCTTTTGGTGTGAAAAGATAAATATTTAAGCACTTTTTAACTCTAAACAGTCGCTTCTATTAGGCTTCACAAGATGGTGGAGTCCAAGCGGTCTCTCATGTGATGTATTCTGTTTCAGTGATTCAGAAGTAATCTCACATTCTCCTCTCGGTTGAGACATCCAGGATGAGCACACAAATGCACAATTGTGAGTAAAGAATCTAAACCAAAACCAATCAATCTTCTGTACAGCATTCCTTACATGTAAACAGCACTGCTCTTCCGGCTGTGTTGCACATGCGTCAGTTCTCGTGTGTTTCAAATGTCAATGCGATTACGTCACATGCGCATACCGCTGCAGAACAGAAGCATGATTTTGAGTTTAAAAAAATTACTTAAATATCTTTTTAGCACCAAAAGCGATTGTGTCACTTTAAAAGTCATTAATTTAACCACTGGAGTCATAAGGATTAAGTTTATGCTGACTGCCTGTGATTTTTGGAGAAACGAGTATGATAAATCTTCAAACGAGAAATCTCCATTCTCACTTGCAATTTAAGTACCTGCTGAGCTGAGATATTTTTCTATTTTTCTTCATATGTGTTCTGCTGATGAAAGAAAGTCACACATACCTGGGATATCATGAGAGTGAGTAAATAATGAATTTTCATTTTTGGGTGAACTATCTCTTTAAACAATGGTTTCTGGAGTAAAACAAGATTTAATTTTCATAATAGTTAAAGTTTTTTTCAGCAGTAACAATAGTTTAATTATGGAAGTAATACCAGACGAACCTCAAAAGTCTAATTTTATTACCATACTTTTCACTGTCCAGTGTTATTACAGTTGTTTTAATACAAGTATCATGGTTAAAATATGGTTACTACTAAAACCACGGTAAGATTTGTGGTTATGATTTTACTACAAATATCATTGTTCAACTATGGTTACTGTACTAAAACCATGTTTTTTTTTGTTTGTTTTTTTTGCTAGGGAATGCAAAATATTTCAGGTGGGAAAAAAAATCCTCCATCTCCGTCCTCTTAAGGGGCTCCGTATGTTTCAAACCTGTATGTTATTATTTTGTGAAACACAAAAGAAGATATTGCAATACTGAATTTCAGTCAGTCACTCACTTAAATAGAAAGGAAAGATGCAATGAAAGAAAATAATGACTGAGAATGTCAGTTCCTAATGTTCTGCCTTATTTCTCTTTTTGTGTTCAGAACAACATGAGGGTGTGCATGATGACAGCATTTTACTTTTATCAATGAGTGAACTCTTAAAATCTGTCAAATTGACACTTTAAGTTAGCCTGTAATTTGTTATTATACATCCATTTGTGAATGCAACAGTGTGAAGGCATTTCTTTTATAATTGGCTGTTAAGTATTAAGATTTATATACTGTAGAAAAAGTCCAAAGAATTCTGTATTTGTAAATGTATATTTTATATAAATAAAACAATGAGTATCTGAATGTGCGGTGTGTTTAATAAAGAGTACATATATAGGCTGATTTATTCATTTTTAAGTATTTGCGATTTTAAAATCAAAAGTAGAAAATATGTTGATTGTATAACAGAAATCAACGTCATTTCAACGTCAGGTAAACAAACCAATTAGATACATTTTATGTTAGTTTTCAATGGAATGAATGACGTAGATTCAACGTGACTTCGGTGAGCAAAAAGATTTGGAATCAACGTCAGAGTTCAATTTCATTTCGATGCCGCGAGAGACATCTCTGACAACTTTGATTCTATGTCAGTTGGCTATATGGGTCATCAACCTGGATGAAACTAGTGTGCCAATGATTATTTTATGAGAATATAAAAAAATAATAATAATAATAATAAAAAAAGTTATATATTAAAATTATACAATATATTAATTTTATAAGGTAAAATGTGGTTTTGCACAGTAACCACTATGCATATATGCATAATAGATAGTCACATTGACAAAACATGGTGGTAACTCACAGAAGCCACAATGCAAATACAGAAAAAAACAAAATCACATGGAAAAATGGTTCTGCTTTCTATTTTAAGAGTGCCATACCATCAGGTTCTTCAAGTAACGAGAGTGAGTGCAAAGGAGTGAGAGGAAGATGATGAGGAAGAGCTGAATAGTGTTGAAATGCAGGGAGATAGTGAGAATAGTGATGGAGATCAGAATACTGGTGAAGATCAGTAGAGTTAACATAGAGATGGATATGAAGGGTGAAACATTAAAGATGCAGTGACAATTCTTCTCCCTGAATGACAATTAACATACTCATGAGTGTTAAAAAATCACTGTTGTATCGAGACTACTGGTCCTTCAATGCAGAGATGTGAAACACATACATATCATTTCTAATGTCATCTCTAGTTCTTTATTGTGCGGTGATTACTTGGTGAAACCACCTAAAAAAATGACCTTTGACCCAAAACTGACAAAATCTGATCCCACACTGTTGTTTTTTTATGGTTTGTAATATGTTCATGACAAAAAAGAATGTCATGTTTAAAATAATTTCTATGTCTGAGCCTGAAAGGGTTAAATTAAACGAACAAATGTATTTTAAGACATTACAAGCTTCTCTTACTGTTTGCAAATTAATATCAATTGTGAACATAAATGTCATTTAGGTTCATAATTTTGTTGCAGTTCTGTGGCCAGTAGTTCTTCCTTTCTTTTTGTGTTGTAAATTTTTTTTTTTTTTTGTAAAAATTACCAACTAGTTACCAACACACAACTATTGATCCACAACACTGCCATAACGTAACAATGACAGACTGGCAGCATCACAATGTAACATTGTGGCGACGAATCCAGGAATGTCACGACATGACCAGTTATGTTGCCAAGATGAAAGTTTGTTCATCATATTACGTTATTCTGAATATAGAGTCAGTCTCACTCGATAAACACCAACATATAGTCTGCACATGTCTGAAAATTAATCTGATCATTATAAAATGTTTTTATGTGACAAGGACGCTCAATAATTGCATCACTAATTTTCATCACAATCTTTTCATTTGTTTAATTGGATGAAAAACAGTTATTATTAAAAGTGTTTATGTTGCAGGCCACATGTTGAGGACTAACATGACCCCTTAACCCTAACCCTCACACAAACCCAAATGCACTTTACATTTTCATGAAGACATTATTTTATATATTTGTGAAGTCGTTTTCCCCATGAGGACTGTCCACACAAACTGCAGGTGATGTTCAGACATTTTAAGAGGAAATACACAAATCAGGGAGTTTTTTATTTATAATTTCTTTGCTTGATCCTATGGTTACTATGGTTACCTGATCTGTAGATGTTTTGAATTTTGTTGCCAGTAAAAAAACACACATTCACACTCTTTATCTTTCATATTCAAATCAAGCAACCTGAGATTCAAGCTTTAACATGATAAAACACACATACACATGCCTACAGGTCATCATCAGAACAAAGAGTCATTTGTTTAGAGAGGAAAAATACTCAGAGGAAGAAAAACAATAAAGTCACATGCACACTTGATTGAAGAACAGATCCAGAATATCAGAAAGAGACACACAGGAATAAAGAAACAGACACAACTAGAGTAAGAGAAACTCTCATGATCTTAATTAAAACACACCTGTTCTTTACTCACACGACTTTATTCATGATTGTTTTATGGTTATAGTCAGTGCCGGTCCTACCCCATTGGAAAAAAGCAAATCTATGCACATTGTACAGTATGTTTCACAGCAGGGACATTTAAAGACTTTCATCATTACTGGGGAGTCTGGGGCCCATCAAGTACACAGTCTATTGTCCCATGATGTTGTAAGGGGGTCTGGGGACATGCTCCCCCTGGAGATTTTACTTTTTTTATTTTTCTTATTTTTGTAAAACAGCACCTAAGCATTAATTTCTGGTTATTTTAGGAGCATCATTTGAACGTTTTCTTAAGTAGCCTACTGTGGCAGCGGGGGCGTGGTCAAGCATCTCTCCGGAGAGAGAGAAAGCGGTAAGGGCGCTTACACCTGAGTTAAATTATGTCTAACACCTGTCTCTAATTTCAGTGAGCACGGGGAGAGCGGCATAAATAGAGCCACACCGCAGGTAGACGAGAGAGAGCCTGGGCACCATAGACCCGATTGTGAAGCCAAGAATTTTTTATTGCAACTTTTTTATTCGCAACTCGCAAGTTATTATTGCAAAGTTGAGAGTTTATTTTTGTGAAGTAGTTTGTGTATTTTTAGAGTGAGTTATTGAACAGTGTGAAAGCCCTGAAAGAGTGTATTTGCTGCAGTGAGGAGAATAAAACGCTTACCTGAACCAGGAAATCTGCTTCTCGCCTCCTCCTTTCACTGAGAATTGTTACACTGGTGCCGAAACCCGGGATAAAGGTTTGAAGATGGATGGAAGTCACCCCGTAGAGTCCACCAGCAATCCCTGCTTGAGCTCCGGCAAGATCAAGACCGCCGGTTTGTGGAGCTCATGCGCTCAAGCAGAGGACCGACAGGCGATCCGGAGCCTCCTCAGCCAGGAGGCATCCCCAGCTGTGACCCCGGACACCCACATGCCTTTACCCCCGCCTGCGTCTGGATCTCTTCGAACGCACCGCCGAGATCTGGGGCTGGCCGCTTGGCCAGTGGGCGACCCGACTCATCCCACTACTGTCCGGGGAAGCCCAGCTCGCAGCTCAACAACTGCCAGCGACGAGCCTCCTGGCTTATGGAGACTTAAAGAAAGCCATCCTGCAACTGGTTGGTCGGAGTCCGGAAGAAAGTCGTCAACTCTTCCGGAGCCTGAAGCTGGAGAGCGCCGACCGCCCGTTTGCCTTCGCCCAACAGCTCCGCAACGCCTGCCAAAGATGGTTGTTAGCGGGGGACTGCAGCGTCAACGGGATCATCGACCAGGTGGTACTGGAGCAATTAATACATCGACTGCCAAAGGGGACGGCGGAGTGGGTCCAATGCCACCGCCCGGCATTGCTGGAGGAAGCCACATGGCGGCGATCCCGAGGGCGGAAGAGCCCTCCCACTCTCTCTCTCTTCCCCCTGTCTCAATCCCCTCCCCTATCTCCTCTCGTTCTGCTCTCTCTCCAGGTCCCGTTCCTGCCCCACACAGATGAAGAGGACTTCAGCCACTGAGACCAGTTCTCCGGGTGTGGGAGCCGACACCTTCCCCTATCCCGATTACCCGCCGCTCTCCCCCTTGAGACGCAAATGCAGGCGTAGCGCCTGGGCCAGCCTGCTGGAGGTGCGGGGACCCGGTCCACTGTCGGGATCAGTGCCCTCTGATGGAGCTAGGGACGGTGGTGCGGGTCTCGGATCACCCACAGGCTGCACCCGACCGGGCCGGAGTGTACCGGATACCGGTAAGTGTCAAGGGGGGTACTCACCAAGCATTGGTGGACTCCGGGTGTAATCAAACCACTATCCACCAACGCTTGGTTCAACCCGAGGCATTGGGCACAACTAAAACGGTGAGTGTGAAATGTGTGCACGGGGATATTCACAAGTATCCAGTGGTGACCCTGACGATTAAATTCCGGGGGAAAAAGCATAGAGTGGAGGCCGCGGTTAGTTCCTGCCTCACCCATCCGCTGATTTTGGGGACAGATTTGCCTGATTTTAGAGTTTTATTAAAGGGAATTTGTGCGGATGGGTCCTGTATGAAGTTAGGGAGATGTGCAATGTGTGATGCTCTGGCAGGGGAGGCGGAGTCAGGGCCGTCCTCGACAGCTCCGCGTCATAATGGCGAGAGAGGGGGAGAGGCTGCAGCCCCTCCCCTTCTCAGGGAATTCCCTGAGGGGGATTTCCCTTTGGAGCAGTCACGAAACGAAACCCTCAAACACGCCTTCGACCAAGTGAGAGTCATCGATGGTCAACGTTTCTGGCCGGACATCGCCCTTTCATACCCCTATTTTGTGATTATAAATGAGCGGTTGTATAGAGTGACACAGGACGCTCAGACTAAAGAGGATACAACCCAACTTTTGATTCCATGGAGCCATCGGGAAATGGTATTCCAGGCGGCTCATTATAATTCCATGGCAGGTCACTTAGGAGAAAGGAAAACACTGAACCGTCTAATAGCCCGTTTCTATTGGCCGGGCATTGGCGGCGATGTCTGCAGGTTAACTGGTTGCCAGCTGGTTAACCCACCGGCCACCCCAAAAGCGCTATTGCGCCCTCTCCCTTTGATCGAGGTCCCCTTTGAGAGAATTGGAATGGACCTCGTCGGGCCATTAGAATGGTCAGCACACGGACATCGCTTTGTATTGGTCCTAGTGGACTTTGCAACGCGATATCCGGAAGCAGTGCCTCTTCGCAACATCTCAGCACACAGTGTTGCGGAGGCACTCTTCAAAATAATCTCCCGGGTGGGGATTCCGAAAGAAATCCTCACTGATCAGGGCACAACATTTATGTCACGGACACTATGCGAACTGTACGAGTTGCTAAGTATTAAATCGATTCGCACCAGCGTATACTATCCTCAAATGGATGGCCTGGTGGAACGATTTAATAAAACCCTCAAAAACATGATTCGTAAGTTCGTGCACGATGATGCTAGAAATTGGGATAAATGGCTCGACCCCCTGTTATTTGCAGTACGCGAGGTCCCGCAAGCATCCACTGGCTTCTCCCCATTCGAGCTGCTGTATGGGCGACGCCCACACGGTGTGCTTGATGTATTGCGAGAGGCCTGGGAGGAGGGACCTTCAAACAGTAAAAATGAAATTCAATACGTTCTTGATCTTAGAGTAAAACTCCACACTTTGGGACAGCTAACACAGGAGAATTTGCTCCAAGCTCAAGAACGACAGTGCCGACTGTATGACAGGGGAACTCAGCTAAGGGAATTTGCACCGGGAGATAAAGTGCTTGTATTGCTTCCCACATCGAGCTCTAAATTACTCACCAAGTGGCAAGGACCCTTTGAGGTCACACGACGAGTGGGAGATCTCGATTATGAGGTTAAACGAACAGATAGAGGGGGCGCACGTCAAATATACCACCTCAGTCTCCTGAAATTATGAAGGGAGGTGGTTCCCGTGACATTGGCTACGGTAGTTCCCAAGAAGGCGGAGCTCGGACCGGAGGTGAGTTCAAAACATAAACAGTTCACCCCGGTCACTTGTGGAGACCACCTCTCACTGAGTCAACTCACGGAGGTTGCTAGGTTGCAACAGGAGTTTGCGGATGTGTTTACCGCTCTACCGGGACGTACAAACCTCATCCATCACCACATCGAGACCGAGCCGGGGGTCGTGGTACATAGCCGCCCCTATCGATTACCCGAACACAAGAAGAAAATCGTTCTGGAAGATTTGAATGCAATGCTCAATACTCCCCCAAACAAACAAAACAAAACTGATGTGTGTCCGATTCAGCCATAGGATGTAAGCATGGAAACACACACCGTTTGCTTTGTTGATCGTTCATTTTTTCTTTTTTCTTTCTTTTGTCTTTTCCACACTTGAATGTCAGAGAAAGAGAATGTTTTCTGCACACTGCCTGACAAATCTAACTCCTATCAGAAGAAAAATAGAGAGCTTGAGAAGCTGTAGAAGCACAAACACAACACAGAGTGGTCTGAAGACAAAAGACCTGATGATGCACCTGTGGCACATCTATTTATAGCCCCTGGTACTGGCGCATTATGATGATGTCACCAACAGAGGCTATAAAGGTTCTAGTCAATTTCATTGACGTGTTGCATTGCATTTATATTCGACTATCATGGGTGCTATATGATGATGCCACAGGTAGAAAAGATGCTCGCGGGCTATCTCTGGCCAGGTTCGACATCATCATTAAAAAGACCAACTCTCCCCATAAAGCCGTGTTGAACCACCTCACCACTTGTGGGGAAAGCTTATTAAGCAGCAGGTCAGGCTGGTGCTGTGCTACACATCATGGCGGTGTTACAGGCATACCAGGCTGATCTGTTGAAGGACCTGAGTGCGGGTAGTACAATCGACGAGAAGCATTCTCAGAGCTTAGTGGAGTCACAGATTTATCTCTCCGTGCAAGCAAGCAGACTGCTCGTGCTATTGGCCGTTCAATGTCTGCTTTGGTCAGCATGGAGAGGCATCTGTGGCTAAACCTCACGGGCATCAAGGATAAGGACAAAGTATTCCTACTTGATGCCCCGGTCTCACCTTCCGGCCTGTTTGGCGATTCGGTGAATACAGTCGTCACCAGGTTTAGGGAGGTAAAAAAACAAGAGGAAGCCTTTGTGCAATTCCTTCCCCACCGCACTCAGGGGGAGGGGCTGCCGGCCACCCAGCCTCGCCCCGGTCCTTCTAGAAGGGGGCTCAAAAACAAAGTGTGGTGAGTCACGCTCCCCCTTGTAAAGATTGGGGACCGGCTCGTCGACCTCAGCAGCCTCCAAAGCAAGACCTCAGGACCATTATTTCCAAAAAGAAGTACTGATGGTCTTGCGCCCAGCATTGTGGGGGTAGCCCCCTTTGAGATGGGGCGCGCAAAACATATTCCCGATCCTTCCCGACACCCCCACGAAAACTCTCCATCCCCACCACCTCTGGTGTTTCGGGGGGCATCGGTTTCTAGCGAAATGTTGAGTGTTCCGATGCTTCCTGTTGTCGCCCAGGACACAGAATATCCAACATCCCCTCAATGGGGAGTATCAAAATTGGTATCCATTTCAGAGAACCTGGCAGCGTGGAAGTTACTGCGGGCATAGGTGCACCACGAGCACCTTTACCCACCGGGGGATTGCTGAATAGCCCTTGGCCGCCCCACCATCGAGGGTTGTGAGGGCTGGGAAGTTGAAAAGATCAGGACTGGGCAGTAAAAAGTGCCTCCCACGACATTGTCAGCTCTTCATGCACTTCCGGGAAGAAAGGAACGGGGGCGGGGCATGGCTTTGAGCGGTGCCGCGAGCCCAGGAACCAATCATCGAGCCATGAGGGTTCAGGGAAGAGCAGAGGGTTCCACTCTAGCCGACGCCCGCGGCTGCCCAGGAAAGCATGTCATCATCTCCGCGTCAGCCTGTGACTGGGCAATCATCCCCAAAGGGAGGAGCCCAGCTGAGGCTTCTGCGTCCGACTGGATGAGCCCGCTCTCCGATGCTGCGCTCGAGAGCTCATCACTTTCGCGGGCTCCGAATAAGAGGTCGAACACGCTGTGAGATGAGCCGGCGGACTTATCCGGAAGCCCGATCGGGGCAGACGAGCATGCTGGGGAATGGGAGGTCCGCAGGGGGATACCCGGTGGAGGCGATCCTATTGGGGTCCCCAAATCGCCCCCAGTGCTAGCCGCGCTGGCCTCATACCCGTAGGTAAAAGGACTGAGGCGGGGAGCTTCTGGGGTGGCTTGCTTTCTTACGAAGGCGAGCCGTGACCGCATTGTTGCCATGGACATGTCCTCGCAATGAGAACATGACCATCCACGAACGCTGTCTCCGCGTGAGCAGTGCCCATACACGAAAGACAGCGATCGTGACCATCAGAAGGCGAGAGATAACGAGCGGAATAACACACAATCGGAAAGGCATCTTTAAAAAGACACGTCTTTAAAAAGAAGTTCCGTGTGTGCCGCTCTTTTAGAGAAATATACTCTTATTTCTGCCGAAGCGCCCAGGGGCATTCTCTGCATTGCACCAGTGCAGAAGGGGGAGAAGCTGCTGAAATGCGCCGTCAGATCCAGCAGAGAATAAAAGTATTTAGCCTAACACATTATGTTTGCATTCAAATGAGTTCATCGAAGTTGCATTCACAA
This sequence comes from Myxocyprinus asiaticus, assembly GCF_019703515.2. Taxonomy (NCBI): domain Eukaryota; kingdom Metazoa; phylum Chordata; class Actinopteri; order Cypriniformes; family Catostomidae; genus Myxocyprinus; species Myxocyprinus asiaticus. Next base: position 37,862,989 of record NC_059385.1, read on the forward strand.
TTACATTTTCAGTATTATGCACAAACCATTTCAACTTAAAATTAACCTATACTGAGCTGACTTCTGCAAAAATTAACTCACCAGATATACTGAACTTGATGGAATTTCTTACTTCATTATTAAAGTTGATGACAGTGGACCGCATGATGACAGATTTGTTATGTTTGTTATTTATAACAAGTTGGCTGCCCTGCCAATGGGGAAAAAAAATCACGCATATACTGTATTTACTTTATTTGCTTCAATAATTATCAATACTCGTGGGCCTGTATGTAATGGAAAATAATCTTTCAATTTGGACGTTTGTTATGAATGGAATGTACATACACCATTAAATTTACGGTAAATTACGGTGGGGTGTGAGATTGGGCCTTTCAAATCTACAGTAGAACACATTCAGGTAGTCAGCCAGTTGCTGGTCCACCGCAGGGTTGGGGGCAGGAGTCCTGTAATTCGTAAAATGTTTCATGCCACTCCACACTGATCAGTCCCGGTTCTACAGTGGTGCTTGAGGGTGCTAAGCACCTTCAAACGAAACTTAGAGCACCCTCAATTGCAGACCAGGGCAAACTACTGCCCGCAGATCGATTTATCATGAACGTTTTTTGTTAGATCTTTCATTTATCTGGCTTTTGGGCCTATCGTGCATCCACAAGCTTTTAATATACTCAGGATTGCCAGATAATAGATGCAGCACCTTTCGCCTTATGTCATACTTAATTTATGCAATCTGGCAACCATACATGCGAGTGCACATGCTTTCTCTCCGCAAAAAACAAACAAACAGCGACTTAGCGCTCAATAGTGCACGGAGGGGACACACGAGTAAAACCAAGTGAGAGAGGAATATATTTATTCTTTGTGTTATTTGTAAAATGCTGAAGTCCCTCACACCTATATGTGAATGTTACTCTGGCAGTAATCATTTATCAGTGTCATGCAGCCAGTTTTATTCAGCGGTGTGCCGAATGGGGTGCCAAACATTGACAAGACCCACATCATAATCCATGAGCATGTAAACAGGTTGATAATGTTCTGAGAATAAGACAAGTAAACGGGTCCACTTTGCGGCCAACATTACAATAAGCTTTTAGAATCTCTTTCCCGAATATTTTATTTAACTTTGAAACCAGACTGCTGATATAGAGTGTTAAATTGAATACTAAATTACCATTATATTGAAGTATGGTAAAATAACCAATTAATAATTTTATTCAGCCTTTATTCAGTTTTACTAACACATGATAGAAAGTATAGCAGCAAAACTTCAAGCAATCGCAGAATGGTCCCATCAGTCTGTATACACATCAGAATTTGCATCATTCATTGAGTGCATGTCTGGGCTTAAAAGATAAAACTATGCAGAACTTTTTATCTTCTCTCTTCCATGTTCTACTTAACGGCTGATGTGGCCCCAGTATTAAAATAACTGCACACCCCTGCTCAATTGAATATGTAACACTAATACTGTACAACCCCAATTCCAAAAAAGTTGGAAACCATATGCTAATGCTAATAAAAACAAAAAGGAGTGATTTGCAAATTATATTCACCCTTTGCTATATTCAAAGCACTACAACTAACATTTATATGATGTTTTACCTTGAGAATTTCATAGTTTTTTGAAAATGTACAGTAATTTAAAATCAGATGATTGCAACATGATCCAAAAAAGCTGAGACGGGGCAATTTAAGACTAATAACAATTTGACGAGTTGAAATAACAAGGCTATATGAAACAGATGTTAAACAGGTGAGGCAATTGTGTCATAATACTGTATACTGTATAAGTAGCCTCCATAAACAGCCAAGAGCAAGGATCATTCAAGACTTGTCAATTTGCCAACAGATGCTTCAGCAAATAATCCAGCACTTTGAGAACAATGTTCCCCAAAGACAAATTGGAAGGATTTTCAGCATTTCACCCTCTAAAATGTACAATATAGTAAAAAGATAAAAAAAAAATATGGTCAAATCTCGGTGCGTAAAGGGCAAGACCAAAATAATTTCTGAATGCGCGTGATCTCTAATCCCTCAGACGTCACTGTCTTAAAAAAAGTCATTCATCTGTAGTGGATATCATGAACATGGGCTTGGGATAACTTTAGTTAACATTTGTTAGTCAACACAACTTGACACAACAAGACTTTACTATGCAAAGCAGAAGCCCTACATCAACACTGTCCAGAAGCGCTGCCGACTTTTCTGGGCTCGGTCTCATCTTAGATGGAAAGTAGAACAGTGGAACTGTGTTTTTTGGTCTGAAGGGTCCACATTTCAAAACGTTTTTGAAAAACAAAGCCGTCATGTCATCCAGGCCAAAGAGGAAAAGGGCGATCCAAGCTGTTATTAGCATCAGGTCCAAAAGCCAGTGTCTGTATGGGCCAGGGGGGTGCCGGTGCCCATGGCATGGGTAACTCACACATCTGTGAGAACACAATGAATGCAGACAGATATGTAAAAATTTTGGAGCAACATATACTGCCATCCAGCACTGTCTTTTCCAGGGACATCCCTGCATTATCCAGCAGGACAACTTCAAACCACACACTGCCCGGATTACTGTCCTTCAAAACTACTTCTACAACTATGTTGTTACAGTGCATCCGGAAAGTATTCACAGCGCTTCACTTTTTCCACATTTTGTTATGTTACAGCCTTATTCCAAAATGGATTAAATTCATTATTTTCCTCAAAATTCTACAAACAATACCCCATAATGACAACGTGAAAGAAGTTTGTTTGAAATCTTTGCAAATTTATTAAAAATAAAAAACAAACAAACAAACAAAAAAAAAATAAATAAATAAATAAATAAATCACATGTACATAAGTATACACAACCTTTGCTCAATACTTTGTTGAAGCACCTTTGGCACCAATTACAGCCTCAAGTCTTTTTGAGTATGATGCTACAAGCTTGGCACACCTATTTTTGGGCAGTTTCTCCCATTCTTCTTTGCAGGACCTCTCAAGCTCCATCAGGTTGGATGGGGAGCGTCGGTGCACAGCCATTTTCAGATCTCTCCAGAGATGTTCAATTGGGTTCAAGTCTGGGCTCTGGCTGGACCACTTAAGGACATTCACAGAGTTGTCCCGGAGCCACTCCTTTGTTATCTTGGCTGTGTGCTTAGGGTCCTTGTCCTGTTGGAAGATGAATCTTCGCCCCAGTCTGAGGTCCAGAGCGCTCTGGAGCAGGTTTTCATCAAGGATGTCTCTGTATATTGCTGCATTCATCTTTCCCTCGATCCTGACTAGTTTCCCAGTTCCTGCCGCTGAAAAACATCCCCACAGCATGATGCTGCCACCATCATGCTTCACTGTAGGGATGGTATTGGCCAGGTGATGAGCGGTGCCTGGTTTTCTCCAGACATGACGCTTGCCATTCAAGCCAAAGACCAGAGAATTTTGTTTCTCATGGTCTGAGAGTCCTTCAGGTGCCTTTTGGCAAACTCCAGGTGGGCTGTCATGTGCCTTTTAGTGAGGAGTGGCTTCCGTCTGGCCCCTCTACCATACAGGCCTGATTGGTGGAGTGCTGCAGAGATGGTTGTTCTTCTGGAAGGTTCTCCTCTCTCCACAGAGAAACACTGGAGCTCTGTCAGAGTGACCATCAGCTTCATGGTCACCTCCCTGACTAAGGCCCTTCTCCCCCGATCGCTCAGTTTGGCCAGGAAGCCAGCTCTAGGAAGAGTCCTGGTGGTTCCAAACTTCTTCCATTTACGGATGTTGGAGGCCACTGTGCTCATTGGGTCCTTCAATGCTGCAGAATTTTTTGTGTACCCTTCCCCAGATCTGTGCCTCGATACAATCCTGTCTCGGAGGTCTACAGACAATTCCTTGGACTTCATGGCTTGGTTTGTGCTCTGACATGCACTGTTAACTGTGGGACCTTATATAGACAGGTGTGTGTCTTTCCAAATCATGTCCAATCAACTGAATTTACCACAGGTGGACTCCAATCAAGTTGTAGAAACATCTCAAGGATGATCAGTGGAAACAGGATGCACCTGAGCTCAATTTTGAGTGTCATGGCAAAGGCTGTGTATACTTATGTACATGTGATTGTTTTCGTTTTTTATTTTTAATAAATTTGCAAAGATTTCAAACAAACTTCTTTCACATTGTCATTATGGGGTATTGTTTGTAGAATTTGCAGGAAAATAATGACTTTAATCCATTTTGGAATAAGGCTGTAACATAACAAAATGTGGAAAAAGTGAAGCGCTGTGAATACTTTCCGGATGCACTGTACCTGCCAGTACAATTCAATCAATCATAGAGGAATTTCAAGCAGTTCATGTTGATGGAATGCAGGCCATGCTTGTTAGACTAAAAGAAAAGCTGTTATCATCATCAGATATACCAACCAAATATACTAATGGCCTTGTTGTTGTTGTTGTAGACCACAACAGCTGTGGTTATATCTTTGGAAAAATATCAGTGATACTCATTAGTACAACTGATGTCTACTTTGTTGTTGAACTGTATGAAACTGCAATGAAATACTTCAAAGAAAAATAAAAGTCTCTCTTCATTTTAGTAGATGTAAGAAATTATGACATTACAGCACTAGTAAAGTAACCCCTTAAAATAATAAATGTAGTGCTGGTTTCACAGATATGGCTTAAAGATATGTCAGTGCAAGTTGCTTTCAGTTAAGACCGCTCAAACATGCATTTTAGTCTGGGACTAGTCTATGAAACGGGGCATTAAATAATAATAATAATATATATATATATATATATATATATATATATATATATATATATATATATATATATATATATATATATATTATATATATATATATATTTAGGTTTGGAATTCATTTAACGAAACACCCACAGCTTTTAGGGATTATGAACTGCTCTCTAATGCATGGTTAAAATATTAATTGTTTTTTTTTCCATCCAAAGTAATTTAATTTCTTAAGAAGACTAAACCAATAAATAAACCAGACCAGTTACATAGACACTTACATTCATATATGGCACAAATAGGTTTCTAACAACATTATGGAGAGTAAATTTAATATTTTTTACATTTTGTGTAAGACTATCCCTTTAATGCACTTATTTTTTTTTATAATTATATAAAACTAATGAAATAACCTTTTTAAAAATAACTGTGTTAATCTGAGCTTTTGCTGAGTAATCTTAGTATTTATTTATTTATTTTTTAAAATATTTTTTTTTAATGTTGTTTTCAAGGAAACTTCCACAAAGATGTCAATAGAAAATGAGCTAAACCTACCAGCCACACCAAGGCTTATCATGCTTGGTAAGTAGAAAATATATAGTAAACAATGTATATGTTTCTTTGCAGTTTTTATGGTGACTTTTCATATTTCAGGAGATACACTTCTAACTTCATGTAAGTGGATGGTCAGCATTGAGGGGAGAATGACTCATTGCACTGATGAGCAGCTGGATTTTGCTGCAGCACTCTCTGTGCTTTTTGGTTGCTTTTATATTTTTAATATCGAGTACCAGGAGTCAGCCAGTGCCACACTAGAGCTCATTCAAAGGTAAATGTTAAAAACCATTATGTCCAATCATGGTTTTATTTAAGTAACGCTAGTCCTATACACACGGGGAACAACTACTGTTTTGACACATTTTTGCCAATGTGTGTGTTTGTGTGCACATTTTTAATTATATATGTATTTGTTGTTGTACTTGGTTCTCATAATACTGTGTTTGATTTGTTACTAACTGATAAAATTCTAAAATTGATGTTGTCTGATATGATCATGAGGTTCTTTGTGAGGATTAATCCTGAGGGGACAAAGTGTGCTTCAAAATCTGGAACTAGCCGCAAATCTGGGTCTACTGTTAAAAGAAAGGTTCAAAATGTTAACCCACACATCCATATATTTTTGCAGAGGCTCACCGAATTTGAGTGGAAAACATCTAATTAAGTAAGTTAAAGCAGTATTTATAAAGACTTCACGGCTGGTCCGCTGGGAAATTCCCGGTTCTCCCTATGGCCAGTCCGTGAATCGGTACAATTTTGTAGTATATTAACAAAAGTTACTAATAAATACAGCATTTATTAATCTCAGTTAACCTTAATTTAGACATTTATTTAATTTATTTGTGATGCATGACATACATGTGCATAAGTGAATGTAGGCTTTACAACCTTATTATAAAGCATTTTTCTGTGAAATGAAAATGAATTCTTTATCACTGTAAAATCTGGAACCCTTGATTAAGCAAAAGTGTATGACACAGCAAAGCAAAATAGAATTTGTTGTGCTGAAATGCTTAATTTATTTTGTTTTATTACAAGAATATTGTTAATTAATACTGTATCAAGATTGCTTTTGCAACTTACTGTTCAATAATACACTGCAATGCTTTGTACGCACAGTGAACAAACACTTAGTGTGTTGTGTATTTCAGTCCCCCAGTCTTTTCACTAAAATGAAATGCTTAAAGAAAAATGTAGATGCAAAAAAAAAAAAAAAAAATTTGAAATATTTCAGAATCCCAGGAATGACCCTCATATTGTTATGATGTTATAAGTGTAAAAATGCTTTGTAAAGGAGTAATGTAATCTCTGATACTGCTGACACCTCTGTGTGAGGGCTTCTGGGTGTGTTTTGGTATTCGGGTGTGTTCTGCCCCCTTTGAAGCTCTATTTAAACAGAAGCCTGGTCAAACAAATTCGCATTTTCTGGCTTCTAGCAAAGGAACTTCATCAGACCGCAGCAATCTATGTAAGTGTATTTCAATTATAAATCAATTGTAAAATTTTGTAAGGATGTATGCATGAAAAGTTTCCTAATTCATGTCTGAGCATTTTGTATCCTTTGTCAATGTTGCATAGAAATTTGGTGTGATTTAATATTGTTTTAATCTACTTTAATTACTGAGACATTTGGGTTTTCATTGGGGTTTGCAACAGAGAATTCAGAGAACTCAAATGGTGTCTGTAATCAGCACTGCACTTCTCATGGTTCTTGCACTGTTAATAATTATCTGTGTAGTGGGATTGAGATCAGTCTGCCAATAAACATGTAGCTGTCCATTGATTTAACCATGCTGAAAATTACCCAATAGCGCTGTTTCGTTCCATTTTCGTTGTGTTTGCCGATCTACAACAAAATTTGGTCACAAAAAGTCACCATTTAGTTGCAACCTATAGCCCTGAAATTACATTATATCAGTTTATTGTTTGAAAGTACCAGTCTAACACCATGTCCTAACCAGACACAAAGCAATAAAGTGACAAGCATGAGGACATTTTGTCAATCCCTTGTATTTTTTATTTCTACAGAGGCATTGAATCATCATTGTGAAGCACCATGTTCCTTACAAAAATCTAGAGTTCTGGCAAACTTAACACAAATTTCCCCCTGAATATTTTCACATGCAAATGAGCTTGTGATTCACCACAAATGTTTTCCAGAAGTTAACAGCTCTTCACCGGTGGCGAAACCTGCTGCAAACCTTTGGTGACAATGAAGAGTTTGGCGTAAAGCTCATTTGCATGTGAAAATAACGAGTGGCAAATTTGCTGCAACTCAAACTTTGCTGAGTTTTTGTAAAGGGTCTGGTTAGGACACAGTGCAAAGAATATTAAGCAAAGTTACATTAAAGTTTGTGCTTACTTGATTTGCTTTTGCCATTGATTACTTGGTCATTACTGATGTTAAACTGTGATCTCATTTTCAGATTACTTCCATTATGTCCTACCCAACAACTCTATATTTAATTGGTGGTAATGGAGGTGATCCATTTTCATTTACTGGTCAGAACAACGGTGCCAGTCTAGAGAAGATCGGGGTTTGGGTTGAAGGATGGCAAGTAAAGGCTGTCAGGGTCTGGCTTTCAGATGGGAACAATCAAACCTTTGGGGAACCATCAGGACCGTATCAAGAGTTCACGTTCCAGCCTGGTGAGTGTTTCACCTCACTGTCCCTGTGGGGAAATGGAGCTGGAACACGTCTCGGAGCCATCAAATTCAGGACCAGTCGGTCTAGAGAATTTTTCGTGAAAATGACAAGCTGGCCATTAAAAACAGAATACCCTATCGATGTCGGATCTGGATTTTGTCTGGGTGTTGTAGGAAGAAGTGGTGCAGACATCGACTGCATGGGATTTCTGTTTCTCAATGCTGTTCAATCAGCAATTCTCACCAATGTCAATTATCCCACCATTAACCAAAAGGTTCCTCAGGTCAGTGTGGAAGAACTTAAGTTCATCACTTACACAAATGACACCTCAGTCAGTCAAACACAAATAATCGAAACTTCAAAGAAAGTAATCACAAAATCCTCATGGTCTGTGAGTAACAACTTCACAGCTACATTTTCTGTGGAAGTCAAGGCTGGGATTCCAGAGATTGCAGAAGTTTCAACAGGATTCAGTTTTACTGTTGGAACAGAAAACACATACAGTCACGAGAAAATGGCTGAAAGAACGGAAACTCTGACTTCCAATATAGAAGTTCCACCAGGAAAGAAGGTAGATGTTGATATCACCATTGGCAGATCCAGTTTTGATCTGCCTTACACTGGCACAGTAATTATAACTTGCAAGAATGGCAGTGTGCTACAGTATGAAAATAGTGGCCAATACAAAGGTGTCACATACACCGATATCAAAGTGAATACTAAAGAGTCCAGCCTGTGAGCTAAAGAGCTTTTTTATCTATATATACACACATACATGTCCAGAAGGATATGAACAGCAACTTATTATAGAAATCCAGTATTTAAAAACCATAAAACTCCAAACATACAAAGATATTCTGGAGAATTGTGAGAATTTAACAATGTTTGTCGACATCTAGAAATGTTCATGCTTAGGCCAGCTTTCTTCAGTCTCATTTAGATTTTTGCTTATGGTTTTATCACTGATGTATCAATTGTTTTCACATTATTTTGTTTGGGTGTTGGGAAGGGGGAGGGAAATCATATGTATATCATTTGTTACAAAAAAAAACTTCCAGTGCCAATACACAAATATCCATATCGCACTGAACTTTGTTTAATCTCCTTAAAATGTTACAGGTTACAGGATTAATATCAATATGTATGATTTTCAAATGTGTTTGATCTGATATCTTAATAAAAGCATTTTACTTTATTCAGTAAAAACTCTGTTCTGTTCTTTACATGGCATTCACAAACAGACTTAGGCATAGAACATTTCCTAAGTCAGTTTTAAGATAGACATTGTGTTTCATTTCAAATATAGTAACAATAGCCATTAGTTTATATGTTTGTTAAAACACACATACACACATACACACACACACACAAAAGGGCATTATTAAGTAACACCACACTGTGTTCTGTGTAACAGCGAATAAGGTCTATAAATAAACTTGAACTCTAGAGTAATGTCTTTATGGAAAGTATTCAAGGTAAAATTAATAAACAGTCTCACCTGGTATAAGCTGTTCTGCCAGTCATACTCAATGAAGTCCCTGAAGAACGATGCCACATGTGGATTGAGGGACTCATTCTTTCGTTGGACCATCTTGCCAGTCCTTCTGCTCACCTGGACCTTGGAAGCGCACTGCTCTGGATTTATCCTGACAAAAAAATCAGTAAATATAAAATACATCATACATTACCCTAGCCAAGGAGAAAAACAGTGATAGTTTGGATTCTTACCCATTGCTGCTCCAGTGGCAGTTCTGGCTTAATTGATGCCCTAGGCGAGATCCGACGTGGCGCCCCCCCTTAACTTCCCAGATTTAGAGTAAAAAGGGATTATCTATCTATTACTCACCCACACCTATCATATCACTTCTAAAGACATAGATTTAACCACTGGAGTCTTATGGATTACTTTTATGCTGCCTTTGCACTTTTTGGAGCTTCAAGGTTCTGGCCAACATTCACTTGCATTTTATGGACCTACAGAGTTGAAATATTCTTCTAAAAATCTTCATTTGCATTCTGCAAAAGAAAGAAAGCCATGTTTCTGGAATGGCATGAGGGTGAGTAAATGATGAGAGAATTTTACTTTTTGGGTATAACTAGACAATGAATATAGAAATATATATATATATATATATATATATATATGGCTAATGGTATCAACATGTACATTATATATACAGAACTTAAATTGCACAATTCAATTATAGGGTCAATAAATAAAGAAAATGGCAGAATACATACAGATTGCTGCTTGTGCTATTACACATAATTCCTAATTTCAAATTTAACCCTCCCCTCCTAGTTTTCATTGATGCAAAATCATCAATGACTTTGTCAAATCTGCCCAACAATCACATGGTTGATATGTATTTTCTCAAGACCACTCAGTCCATCCTGTGTCACGGTGTGCCTATACTGTTGATTATGGTTATCTTATGTTTGTTCAGATTCAGAATGTGAGAATGCATTATGAACATCTAGAATTTATACATGTGCAGGGGCGATCGATCACGTACCCTGTTGTGCCGCCCCAGAGAGCGTTGCCGCCATAGGTACCTGCCTATAACACCTATGCCAGGATCCGCTACTGTGCTGCTCCATGGGAGTGTAATACATCCACCAAGCTCCTATCAAAAATGTTGTGCTGTTTAAAAGTCTTACCCGTTGTTGCATTTTATTTCGCTACTGCCCACTTCAGTACTTGGTGACCCATGCCTCACGGTCGCTAGCAAGAGAAAAACGAGTGATAAGCTTCTCCAAATGGAGCCAACACACACACGATTCCAATTGAACTTTTATCCAATAATGTTCATGTAACTGATGACGTTATCAACTAAATGTCACCAGATAACAAAATCAAAATTTCATGTGCAAATAGTTTCTTTTGATAATATTATGCACACCAGCTTACTAGCTAAGGAGGGTGCCTCTCTCTACTTCTGTCTTCCCAGTGCACTCTTAAACACATAGGTAATTTTACATGAGGAAACTAGGCTAAATTAATGTAGCATTGCAAAATAATGAGCAAAGTTACCTTGCTGAAGTCAAAGGCTGAAGAAAGTGTGGAATCTTGTCAGAAAGCTCTTGCAACAAAATATTGTGGAGAAAAGCAGGTGGCCATCAGCATATCGTTATACGCCCCTCATTTGTGTAACTGTTAACGTTATGGAGGATATAAACATGTCGGGTCCTCTGTCTGCATGATAACACAAACTAGAAAATGTCTGTGTTGGAAATAATGCAAAGTGTACCATCAGCAAAGACAGCTTATTATTTCTACTGCTGAAAAAAAAAAAAATCCCACTCACAATGACTGTATTGTGATTCACAGGGAATATATATTTACTGTAGAATTCACCCGGCAAAGAAATTTGACCATGATGCTTTGCAGATCTACAGCAACATTCTGTATACAGGTTCTACAGTAAGCATTTGTTCATTATACAGTAATAATGCTGTGAAAACTACAGAAATTTGTTACAGTGTGTAAAATGAGAACTGTTTGCTTTTATAATCTTCAGACAAATGCATCTATACTAACGTTATACAGCAAGTAATAACATTGATAATTAATCTGCACTTCATAATGAACTCATAACTTCTAATGTGTTTTCAGTTTCAGTCCAAAGATCAGGATGTTTATGTTAAGAGCGGGAGTTATATTTTCTTTATTTTATACACATTTAACATGATCACATTAACATTTTAATACACTTTCAGAAACACAGACTGAACCTTTATATGTTGTTAGGATGTTTTCAGATTCCTCCTCAAGTGAAAGTGAAATAAAAATCCATTTTGAGACAAGAGCAGATATTACATGGAGAGGAATATTCAACAAATATAATAATTTATACTTCACTGAATCTCTGAATTGTCTAAAACAATAAATCAATGGATTGTGAAGCACTTTGTAGGTGATATTCTAGTCAGTAATGAGGAAGTGAACATCAACAGCTCAAGACTGTGAGTAAAACAGTGAAATTTCACAACATGAAATCACCTTTAAAACACTCATCTAACAGCAGCTCAGTAGTTTGCAAGTTAATGTAATCCTGCTTATAGGATAGTGTAGATGTTTGTTGCTCGCTGTCCTGGGTGAAGGACTTAAGGCTCGAGGCTTGACCTGAGCACAAATACCCCCTCGGGACAACCTCAGCCTCTCCTCCTGGCAATGAGGGGCCCTTACAGCATTCAAACAGGGTAGTCTTCGCTGCGCTTTGAAAGGGGGAGCCCACAATACAAATAAACGTGAGTTTGCTCGCATGCCATTCGAGCGGAAGAACCCCTGCAGCGGTTCAAACGAGAGAGCCCTTGAGTGCTTTAGGCGTGCCCATCCTGCGTTGTGGGACGGGGGGCTTCTGGGCTGGCCGGGGTGGACCCCTGCTGTGTCCGAACGGTTGGGCTGGCCTGTTGGAAATTCAAGGATGAAGCAAGCATCCCCCTGACCCCGGATGAGAACTTGTGACTAGTTAATCAGGGCTTGATGGGCATTTCTGATATGAAGACATTGGTAAGGATGATGCCAAGATATGTATCGGATGGCCGGTGGCCCCATAATCGTGTTTGGTGTTTGGACAGGCCTTTGTGGGCTGCTATGGTTATGGCACCAATGCGAAAGGAATGGTTGACTATAGTTTATCTGAGATGCCAGAATTAAGCAGAACGGATCTGTTTGTGTCGTTGTCTAGGATGTGGAGGTCCGAAATAGAGGGATGGGTTCTTGGGTCAAATTTTGTCGTGGTTTGGAGCAACGGAGGAAGTCAAAGAAGGTAAGGATGAACATGGCGTCTAGTGTTTTATTTGAGGTGTTTAGAGAAATGTGGCCCTGATGAAGAGTGTTTAGGTAATGAGTTAGCAGGTCGATAGTAAGTAGTTTTAGGTTTGTTGGGGTGTGAGGCAAAGGAGGTTATGGAGAGAAAAATGTAGAAATGGCAGACTGTAATTTAGGTGGAAATCTTTGAAGTATTTCCAAGATGTCCTATATGTTTGTAGGGTTCGGGGAGAAATGGCTTGAAGAATGGAGTCATGGGGGGTGTGGAGAAGAAGTCTGGGAGGGTGATTTCTAGGAATTTCAATACTGAATAGGGAGGAACTGGGGTTGGTGTTGGGTTTGCTTCTATGGCCAAGGCTCTGGATCTCTGAAGGAAAACGAGAAAGAGTCAGCAAAATGGTTTTTGAGCCTGGAATATTTTCTGTTTTAATTATGGTTAGCTGAGGAGGGATTTGGGACAATGTTCACTTGTGGAGGCAGCCACACGCAGGGAATGGATCTGGAGTCGGAGAGATTAGAATGGTAGAAGGGAGGGGAAAAAAAAGTGAAGAGGGGAATGGGTCTGGAGCAGGGTTCACCAGCGGAGGCAGCCTCACGTGGAAATCCACTGTAGTGGCCCATGGATAAGAAGGGGTAGAGGGATGATATTAGCAGAGAGAATAGGTTGCGTGGGAACAAAACTAAGGCGTCTGGAATGTATATGAGGCAATGTTAGGATACGTGCTTGCATGGCATTTGTGATATGAATGGGCTGAATCCTCAGGTGTGGGATCGCATGGCGTTCAATGGGAGAGCATACAATTTGTGTGAGAATGTTTACACTAAATCTAATGAGCTCGCTTGAAGCTGCGAGCGGCTGGATCTGCAGGCGTGACCCGCACGGCGTACGATGGTAGGATGAATGGAATGAATCCTCGAGCGCAGCGTTTAACAGGAACAGACCTTGCTTTCATGTGAAATGTTTATGCTGCAAATAAGCAAAAACTCACTCTGGTGTACAAATGGGTTGAGCACGGCATTCGACGTGAGGGCATATGGAAGGCTATGTTTGAATATAATTGATTAGTGTAAAGAGGCAGGCTTATGGTGAGCTGTTTAAGGAAGACCTGAAACAGTCAGATTGTTGTCAGTTGCTAGGTGGGTGATGGTTCTTTTGGTATGAGTGGCATAATATGGGTTACAGAACAATGGAGGCTGAGATGCATGGTCTGAAAGACGCTGCAGTTGTGGCACATGACCAGTTGTGGCGCTTGGAAACTGCGTGCGCTGTTTGCAGTGTAGAGGGGGGTTGTTGCATGGCCGGAAAGACGCCACAGTTGTGGCGCTTGGACAGTGCGTTGCACTGTTTACGGTGTAGTGGGAGGTTTAGTCATACAGCCGAAAGACCCCATAGTTGCGGAACCTGGGCAGCACGTTTGTGCTACTTAGGGATATGTTGAGCTAATCAAGCATTAGCACATGGTAATGTGGAAAACATAGCATCTACGGACGCCTGAATGTAATTGTTTGCTAGATTAAATGTCAGGAACATGCTTACATTAGCGTACGAACAACATCAAAGTTGGTTTGTCTTGAAATTAGAAGGCACCTGGAACTGAGTGTCCAGAAGAGCACCGTGGTCTGAGGTTTATTAACTTAAGCATATAGTTTGGATCTTTGTAGATTTGTTTTCCGATGTAATGTGAGTCATTTCATGAGTGCTGGGCAAAATTTTATCTTAATATTTTTCCACATTTTGAAGATATTCGATATATATCTCGATATTTTTGCATTTGGTCTGAAATAATAATTTAAAAAAAAATAGTTTGCCTCCCCATACGAATGCAGATTAAATCAAACATGTGATCAAACAAAAATGACAAAGGCCATTTTTTTTTCCAGCAAGTTTTTACTGGCTGAAATAAAGCAGGCTCATATGACAGATGTGCATTAGGGGTGTTACAAAAAAAAGCAAATTGTATCGTATACGATACGATGTCCTCAGTATGGTACACAGGTGTATCATTCGATACATAAAAAAATAATGATTACTTGAGAAGTGTTTAAAACCGATGAGCATTAGGACACTGCTAGCCACACCCACCAGGTCCTCTCAACGGAGTGGGAGCACGCTCACAGGAGAACAGAGCAGACATCCCAGTGTGAGACACAAATTCGCTTGCTAGCCAGGTAGTTTAGATAGACAATTCAGATAGCAAATAAGCCAGAACTAGAAGATCCCCTGACACATTGTTTATCGGTTGTTTGGGAACACTACGGTTTCCATGTAACGGCACATCCAGGATAAGCTCATTTTTGTGATTCTGACGATCAGATTGCCTAAATTAAGTTAATGCTCAAAAAACCGATGCAGCAGGAAATTGAATGCAGTAATTGACACTTTTCATGGTTTATTAAGAACTATACCTCAGTAATTACCAAAAGTAAGACGTTGTGTTCTTCCTTGCTGTGAACCTGAGGGTCTCAGGACAGAAAATCTGTTCTCTAATGGATTGTGCAGAAAATATTGTATTACCTACTGTTAAGCCGTCTGTAAATGAGGCTTTCGGCTGAAAACTCGGCTAATGAGACGCAGGCTTTAGGCTGTCTTTCATGTGCAGTGATTATCTGTCTGATTTCTTCTTCCAAATGCTAATTAATGCTCTTTTACCTTGAATGTTAGGCAGGTGATCACCCCAAGCATCCTCTTGCTCGTCTGCCTGGAACTGGAACTGAGAATGGGGGAACTGGTAAGGTTCGCATGTAATTAAATAATCTTACATGAGATTTTCATTTTTAATGACTGGTTTAAAGTTGATTAATTTATTAAAGAGGTCTGCAGTTTTCTAACATCAGGCAGAATATTAGCACATGACTGAACATGTGTATATGTCAACGATGCCTATTCTGTGTTCAGAAACTTGGCCCACCCAGTCATGGAGTCAGCCTCATTTTTGAGTAATCATAAGTGCTGTGTGTTTACAACTTTTACATGTGGTTACATTTGTATTCTTGTAGAGCCAGTTACCTTGATAGCTGGGGAGAGTCTCCTGATGTTGCTCTTCCATGGCCCTTTGGTGGTGATTAACTAATGCTGTTGAAAGAATTGGTATGTAGATGTGTGATGTCTGCCTCCATCAAAACAAGATTACTTTGTACTGCACAAAGCCCTACTAGTAACCAGAAGTTTGAGAGTGCAGTTGTTCCTAATTAGCAGTCATATGTTTGATACGCCTCATGTTTAATTTGTTAAACCTAGGGTGGGATGCACCAATAAGGATTAATCTTAAATCTGGATTAAATCAAGGTTTATCTAATAATTCTGTTGCACCAAACTTTAAAAAATAATCAGGCTTACATTTAAACCATAATTTTGATCCTGGTTTTAATTTTACAGTAAACCTAGATTCACTTTAACCCTGTTCCTCCATTAAACTCAGATTTAAATCTCAGTTGGGATTAACTTTAAACTCGCATCCGAGGAGTCTTTTTTTGTGATATTTTTATTTTTATTTTTATTGATTTATATATTAAACAAATAAAAGCAAAACATATACAAACAGAATCAATACTTAATCCCCTCTATTACATCCCCCAATCCCCAACCCCACCAACAAGAACACCCCAGTGGTCCCACATGATTATTGACACACACACACACACACACACACACACACATAAAAATAATAATAATAATAATCACACACATAAAAACTACACCACTTTCACTGTCCCTCCCCGAGAGCCCTCCAAAAACACCAGATATTTGCCCCACTTTCCCACAAACAAGTCCAAATTTCCCAGTCTTGTGCACGTAAGTGTCTTTTAATGTCTCCAGAGCCTGAGGATTTTGAATTCTTTGCCATGTTGACTTCAAATAACAGATATTTAGCTGGGTGTATTGAATCTCGCCGGTTTATGACAAAAAAAAGCAAAGTGCGCAGAGCTCGCCGTTGACACGTCCGACTCTCGCATGGCGTCACGTGACTCTTACATCTGAGGAGATAAAAAAAAGAAAAAGAATTGGACCTTCAATGAAAACATTTGGCTGACTGAGCAAAGATAGACACAGTGGGTGTGGCATCAGGTCTCAAAGTAGTGTTTATTATAAATGAAAATTAAAGTGCACTGGGTCAGTGGCGTGTGAGGGTCATGGCGGCTCATCTTGGTGCACTACGGAAAAAGAGTGGTCTCTCGCGGAGAGGTGTATGCAGCATTTAACGGCATCTGTGCTGAGGTGATCGTTACGACACTTCTCCTTTCTTGTGCCCGAACCACGCATGACTCATGAGCAGCCTAGCTGCAGGGCAGCACTGACATGAGCAGACGCAGTCACTCTGTGAACCATGCCTGTTCTTGCCATCACAGTTTCTGCCTGTTCTTATGCCATATTTTGCTGCCATATTACTCCATTAATCTATACTATAAATATTTTCCTGTCTTATGAAATCTGTACGCGCTGGTGCAACATTTTTTCTGCCTGCTTGAACAGCCATTTATTCTAGCAGTCTCTCTACACTGCAGTTTATGACAGTTAAAATTTTACAATTTTAATTCCTTAACTTGCAAGAGCTACTTATGACAGAGCATTTCTGCAGGTGAAGGTTTTAGTCATAGGTTAAAGTTTTAATCCGTGTTTAAAATAAAGTGGTGCAACACAACTCAAATTAAAATAAAACATGGATCAACAAACCTTGGATTAGCTCTAAACTCTGCTTAATTTAATCCTTGTTGGTGCAACCCACCCTTAGAGTTATGAATTTAATGAGAGTAGTTCTGTCCAAACTGTTAAAATTACAAATGGAACGGAACTGGGCCTAGTGTGAAATTGAAAAAGCAAAAAATTTACTAAACCAACAAGCCCCGGAAGCCTTTGTGTTACGGTGATTTTACCACAGGTACGGAGCGTTCTTGGGCACGGCACGAAGTGCTTAAAACATCCAGAACTATCGGTTTTATAAATTCAAACTCACATTTGCTGAAAGAGTTTACTGCTTTACCTGCTGTAACCAGAGATTGCACAACAGGACCTGAAAATAAAGATTTATTTACCTTTTATCTTGATGTGTTTTGGGGTGGTGGAGCTTTTTCTCTAATTTTGTCTTTTTTTTATGGGGGGTATCTTGAGGCTCATCATCTGATGAGTACATTTTCTTTCTAAGAACAAAAGCAGGACATTAAGATATTTTGCAAAGCAGGATTAGATGGGTAATAACACTTCCCTTTTTGTCAACTTAAAGGGAAATTTTACCCAAAAATAAAAACGATGTCATTTACTCGCCCTAATATTGCTCCAAACCCTTATGTTTTGCAACAGGGGCATACTCCAAAAAGTATTAAACTACTTATGGTCTCTATATTACTTAGTAATTCTATGGTATCAATTCTGAAGTCTAATGATGCCATACAGTAGCTTTATTTGAGGAAAAGACCATATTTAAATCTTTAAAAAACCTCTTCTTGTTTAAATCTGGTGTGCTTCTTTCTTTGCATATTGCAGGAAGAAGAGCACAATTGATGGCACATAAGAAACCAAACGTACTTGGTTTCGAAGTGTGAATGTGATGTTGAAGCTAGGGCCGAAAGCAAAATGATCAGTTAATAATTACATTTCTCTTTGCTCCTCACACAAACTTATTGTATGGCTTTAGAAGACTAGGGATATTGCTGTTTTTATTATTATTATTATTATTATTAGTTTAACAGTGCTTTTATGGTACTTTTTTGTTGTTTTTGGAGCTTGACATCCACCCATTTGCTTTTGTTGCATGAAAAACAGCAGCCCAGACAGACAACTTACTTGTGAATTATTTCCGATTCTGAGTTTATGTCAGAAGTGTAGCATGCCTTTTTCCATTTGTTGGCAATATTGTCAAAAGGTGCTGAAAGAAATGAAGTACCTGAATTTCACATGAGAGGTCATGTATTAGTGACTTTACCATCTGTTTTATTAATGTTTATTTACAGTGTAATTTACTCGAGCAGAATTCTGGCCTGATGTTTGGTCCACCCTTTCTCTGGCTGTGGTGCCTCCATCATCCTGACACTCTTCAGCAACTGGTCCAAGTCTTTGTATGGAGGCCACCATGAGTGGCCATCCGAGTACCATGATTTTGATACAGGTCCAGTTGTCTCTTCTCCCACAAACTTCACTATCAGTTACATGGTTGTTTTTTGTTTTTTTAGCTGCAACACCCTAGAGCCATGTGATGTTTAACAACACCCTAATTAAATTTCAGTTGTTTATATGAATAATTCAAATGCTCAAACAATATGAAACCAAATTAAAATCACATGCATTTCTAAAAATAAATGAATAACTACTGTGTAGGTAAAAGAGGAACTGAAACAAAACAACAGTCATATGGAACTAGGAAAGCTTTCCCCTCAGTGTTCTCAAACTTGCAGAAATGGGTTGTTCTTGAGATGGTGTCAACTAGATAAATGTCAGATAGTTCGTAGAAGCTCCTTGAATGGAACAGGGCATGTTAGATGAGAGAGACATCCAGAATGTGTAGTACTGTGGGTCCGGAATTCAGAACCACTGGCCTAATGCATTAAACTCAATAAGTGCACATACCTTCTATTTTTGACAGTGGAGAACTTTCTGTAATTGGGGAAACAATATAAAATTAACACAGACTTTCAGTCAGTTTTGTTAATTTGCTTAAAGTATTGGATCTAAATGTGTGGCTAGACATAGTACACAAAAGCTTATTAAACCTCTGTGGTCACCTCTTTTTATTTTTGTTTATTAACACATTTTATCCTACTAGTTACTTTTGTGACTGAAATTTAAGAAGTGTCTAGAACTAATGTGTCAAACTCCACTCCTGGCAGGCTGCATTCCTGCTGAGTTTAGCTCCAGTTCTAACCAGCTGATCAAGGACTTCAGGATTACTTGTTGGATGAGGGTTAGAGGAACTAAACTCTGAAGGATGAAGCAAAGGAGCAGAGTTTGAAACCAGTGGTCTAGAGAGAGCTGTGTATTTTGCACAGTTGTCAACTATAAATTAAAGTGCAGACTGTCTTGAATTCATCTGAACATTTTTTTTTTTACAGGGTTGCTGTAATTTGTCACATCACCAGAGCAATTTCATGCCAGTTTGCAGCTCTTAAAGATGAGGTATGTGGGGGTCAGAGTGGGGTTGGTGTTTGGGGAGGGATATTAGTGGGGGTTAAAAGTTAAGTGTTGATTCGGTTTGTATGTGTTGTGTTTTTCTCTGTTGTGTTTTTTCTTTGAATCAATAGAAAAAAAAAAAGAAAAAAAAGATGAGGTACGTATGTCTCAAAGCTTCATAAGGAAGCAAGTCAAATCTGGCTTACAAACAACTACGTTTGATACATTTAATATTTGAAGATGTATTTTAGTCCTTTACTAGAAAGATTGCTGTGGCTTTTGACCAGTGGGTAAAACAAGAGTTTGAAATGAGTACCATTACGAAATTGCAGGTGTTTGTTACATGAAAGTATTGTTAAATTAAATGAAAGTAAAATTAGATTATTTTATTTTCCCCACAGCTGCCTAAAGAAATGCCATTTTTATCAGTCATATAGCTAATATAGCTGTAGATACGGGTCATGTACTGGGGCGTGGTTTAGTTTCGGGAAAGAAAGTCTGGGATCCTGATTAGAGGCGACACACAACAGACTTCATACATTTTATTACAGGTAAAATAAGTACAGTCAATTTCATATCATTGTTTTCCTACAGAGTAAATGTTTAGATGGCTTAGTCGTGGTGCAAAACCATAATTATTATTGAGTATTTTATTAATTTGAGCGAACGGGAAAGGCTGATGCGCTTCCTCATAACACGTCCCACAATGATTACGTGTTACGTGAGTGGGCGGAGAGTAGGGTGGATTGCGCTCCCACACTGCACAGGTGTGGTCACATGCGACTACCTGACCACTACCTCCGTATGTGGTTTCAGTGATCTCACATAAATACGTTTTGGACGCTGTTTCCACCAGTTTTTTGCGCTGACCACTTGTGATCGGATCACCAAATACGCATCTTTAATATCAGGTGGTACGGTACAGCAAATGCGCTGTTGCAGGAGTTTCATCTGAAAGGTAACCATTTGAACAGGACCGGTTTACTATGCAGTTTAACAGTACGAGTGGGTCTTCATAATGATTCAAATATATTACTATTATTAGTTCAGTGCTTATTAAACTTAATCGATGCAAGCTTTGTCATCCAGGCCGCTGCTAAAGCTCCTGTATGGAGCCGCGTGTACATGTTACTTTCCTCAGCGCTGGTGAGGCTAAACCAGTCACCATCGTTTGAGTAGGGCAGTTTCTTGAGCACTTAAGTATTAATTTAAGTTACTCATTTTGGCCAAAGAATTCGTAAAAACTCAGTTTAATAGAGGTATTGGTATTGGTATCGATATCGGTGATATTGGACTAAAAGTACTTGGTATCGGATCGAATAGAAAATAAGTGGTATCGCCCATCCCTATTGCTAACACTGATGCATGTCCTTTGGTGACTGTGTTCACAATGTAGCATGACCTCTCATACCATATTGCTTTCTAATGTTACCACACTAACATTTTATTATTATTTCAAGATTACTTTATCAAGATGATCAACCCATCTTAAATCATCAAATTACATTGAGTCTTTCTTTCACTAGAAGATATAGCGTCTAACATGTACACTATCATAATCAGCTCTGAGACTTGTGCAGTGATATGATGAGCAGGTGATCAGTGTCATAGCTGTGCTGTTTGGGATAAGCTATATTGACAAAAGTACCTAAGACTGGAACCTTCTGCTTTATAAATGTAATTAAAAAACAAATTGGTCAGTATTATAAATAAAAATAATAAAATAAATAAAACTGATGTTGGAAGAGAAGGTCTGGCTCACAGTCTTCGCTCTAATTCATCCCAAAGGTGCTCTATCGGGTTGAGGTCAGGACTTTGTGCAGGCCAGTCGCTCATCCATGTCTTTATGGACCTTGCTTTGTGCACTGGTGTGCAGTCATGTTGGAACAGGAAGGGGCCATCCCCAAACTGTTCCCACAAAGTTGGGAGCATGGAATTGTCCAGAATCTCTTGATATGCTGAAGCATTCAGAGTTCCTTTCACTGGAACTAAGGGGCCAAGCCCAGCTCCTGAAAAACAACCCCACACCATAATCCCCCCTCCACCAAACTTCACAGTTGGCACAATGCAGTCAGACAAGTACCGTTCTCCTGGCAACCGCCAAATTTGAAGACAGATTTGAAGACTGCTGTGCAAGATGGGTTATGCTGTGGATAAAAAGTGTTCATGTGTTTGTTTTTCAGTTTATTTGTTCTCATTTATTTCAAGTAAGATTATGGTAAAGTCAGGCAAATCATTTAGAGCATTATTAAAATGTCTATTTCTCTGAGTACCCTTTGTGTTTAATCAGATGTCTTCTATTATTCTGTGTGTAAACGAATATAAAAGCAATTTAGCGTTTGTGTCCCCCTCATCAATACCACTGTAATAAGATCAAATGAGCCTGTGAAAACATCATTATAGATACTGGATCAGATGCTCTACATCTCTCTGGTTGAATAATTGCTCATTTTTACTCTTAACACTCACAAAACCAACCCATTCTCTCTCACACATACAGGTGCATCTCAATAAATTAGAATGTCGTGGAAAAGTTCATTTATTTCAGTAATTCAACTCAAATTGTGAAACTCGTGTATTAAATAAATTCAGTGCATACAGACTGAAGTAGTTTAAGTCTTTGGTTCTTTTAATTGTGATGATTTTGGCTCACATTTAACAAAAACCCACCAATTCACTATCTCAAAAAATTAGAATATGGTGACATGCCAATCAGCTAATCAACTCAAAACACCTGCAAAGGTTTCCTGAGCCTTCAAAATGGTCTCTCAGTTTGGTTCACTAGGCTACACAATCATGGGGAAGACTGCTGATCTGACAGTTGTCCAGAAGACAATCACTGACACCCTTCACAAGGAGGGTAAGCCACAAACATTCATTGCCAAAGAAGCTGGCTGTTCACAGAGTGCTGTATCCAAGCATGTTAACAGAAAGTTGAGTGGAAGGAAAAAGTGTGGAAGAAAAAGATGCACAACCAACCGAGAGAACCGCAGCCTTATGAGGATTGTCAAGCAAAATCGATTCAAGAATTTGGGTGAACTTCACAAAGAATGGACTGAGGCTGGGGTCAACGCATCAAGAGCCACCACACAGACGTGTCAAGGAATTTGGCTACAGTTGTCGTATTCCTCTTGTTAAGCCACTCCTGAACCACAGACAACGTCAGAGGCGTCTTACCTGGGCTAAGGAGAAGAAGAACTGGACTGTTGCCCAGTGGTCCAAATTCCTCTTTTCAGATGAGAGCAAGTTTTGTATTTCATTTGGAAACCAAGGTCCTAGAGTCTGGAGGAAGGGTGGAGAAGCTCATAGCCCAAGTTGCTTGAAGTCCAGTGTTAAGTTTCCACAGTCTGTGATGATTTGGGGTGCAATGTCATCTGCTGGTGTTGGTCCATTGCGTTTTTTTGAAAACCAAAGTCACTGCACCCGTTTACCAAGAAATTTTGGAGCACTTCATGCTTCCTTCTGCTGACCAGCTTTTTAAAGATGCCGATTTCATTTTCCAGCAGGATTTGGCACCTGCCCACACTGCCAAAAGCACCAAAAGTTGGTTAAATGACCATGGTGTTGGTGTGCTTGACTGGCCAGCAAACTCACCAGACCTGAACCCCATAGAGAATCTATGGGGTATTGTCAAGAGGAAAATGAGAAACAAGAGACCAAAAAATGCAGATGAGCTGAAGGCCACTGTCAAAGAAACCTGGGCTTCCATACCACCTCAGCAGTGCCACAAACTGATCACCTCCATGCCACGCCGAATTGAGGCAGTAATTAAAGCAAAAGGAGCCCCTACCAAGTATTGAGTACATATACAGTAAATGAACATACTTTCCAGAAGGTCGACAATTCACTAAAAATGTTTTTTTGTATTGGTCTTATGATGTATTCTAATTTGTTGAGATAGTGAATTGGTGGGTTTTTGTTAAATGTGAGCCAAAATCATCACAATTAAAAGAACCAAAGACTTAAACTACTTCAGTCTGTGTGCATTGAATTTATTTAATACACAAGTTTCACAATTTGAGTTGAATTACTGAAATAAATGAACTTTTCCACGACATTCTAATTTATTGAGATGCACCTGTGTGTGTGTGTGCGTGTGTGTGTCAGAGAGAGAGATTGGTGTTGGACTAAAAATAATTAGCAATTTCTCTAAAATAAAGGTATGGCTTTTCAATAAAGTGGCATTAAAATACAATATCACATACTGAAACTCATTCAGCATTTTGACCTTTCTGTGTGAATGTGCTTATGAGACAGAAAGTGTTTTATTCTTAAAAACAATTTTATTTTGTATTTTCCCAATAGTTCAGAAGGTTACAGCTTTGGTAATATCTTGATTCGATTAGACGAGTTATTTGCAGGGAAAATAAGGGTTATTTAGAAATTACTGTTTTTGTTTTACACATACATGGGGTAAAAAAAAAAAGAGCCAAACTCACCAGAATATGATGGTTTTTATTCAATGCTTTCCAGATTGGTAATAATAATAATAATAATAATAATAATAATAATAAAAACAAGCATGTGGCAAAAATGCACAGCCAATGAACTGTGAACAGATGATCCATGCTTTTTTAATCATGTATGCAGTTGATATATGTTTTTACGCAGCTGATATATGTTTTTATACATTTTCGTTTAAAATAAATTGATAACTCGTATACAGTTGCTGAAGTTTAGCACGGAGGTCACAATCGATTGCTGGTCTGTGTGCTGCTTGTGTGGCAGCCACAAAACTGGATTTCAAGACTGATGTCAACTTCATCGAATAGACGTCGTTTAGAGGTAGAACAGATGGCTCATTTAACAACTAAAAACAGCCATTAAACGAGATCTACAGACAATCAAAATAAGACCATAAAAACAGAATGTGATCATTTCCAGATGATCCGCTCTTTCACAGACGTCTCCACGATGTATGTGTGCTATCTGGACGTGTTGCACAAAGAAATGGATCGGCTACTTTCAGCTCGATGTTGAAAACTCATTTTTATTGGTGCATTTCTACTTGTGCTGACTGACAGGATGACAGAGAGCACATGACGTCATTTCCATGGTAACCAGATAAATTTCAGCTGATTTAATGAAAGACTAGAATGAAAATATCATCAAATCAATCTCTTCAGATGATACCAAAGACAATATCGAGAAGGAAAATGAGGATATTAAATGTCAGTTTGAAATAAATCAGTGAGCCTACCAGCTTTTAATGTCTTAATTTGCGGAAGAGCGACTTAAGAGTTAAGACCTGCAGAAACCCTGACATGATTTCTAGAAAGAGTTCCAGTTGTGTGTGTGTGTTTCTGATGTTCAATTTCACACAGACACACTGAGGAATCAGGATAAACTCTAAATCCAGCATAGAGGGGTTGAGTGAATGTGGTGTTGAATGTGTGTAAGTGTGTGAGTGTGTGTGTCAGAGACGCTGTAGGCCGGACAGTCCACATACACTCCGACTCTCTTACAGTCATGAGAAGGGCGACGTATGTCAGTGAAGTTTTTATTGTGATAGACAGTGAATGTGTCATCAGAGCAGTACAGACTCCAGGAGTTTACATTGACTCCAAACACACAGTCATTACAGCATCTCCACTCCACTGAGTCTCTCAGTAACAGCGTCCAGTCAGACTCTCTCTACACAGAACCTGACGATACTCATCAGATCTCTCTAGATGATCAGGATATGACTGACGCTCTCTCACACCTGTCACCTTCCTGTTCCCCTCAGACAGAATGAGACCAGTGTGTGCTGTGTTTGAATTCAGTGTGAGATCACAGACATCTGAACACAAGAAGAGAAAAAAACACTTATAACACAACAATCACTAAACCAGTGTGTGTGTGTGTGTGTGTGTGTGAGAGAGAGAGAGAGAGAGAGAGAGAGAGAGAGAGAGAGTGTGATAGTTTGTGAATGTGTGTGTGTTTGAGTGTGTGTGTGTGTGTGTGTGTGAGAGAGAGAGTTTGTGTGTGTGTGTGTGTGTGTGTGTGTGTGTGAGAGTGTGTGTGTGTGTGCGTGTGTGTGTGAGAGAGAGAGAGAGAGAGAGAGAGAGAGAGAGAGAGAGAGAGAGAGAGAGAGAGTGTGTGTGTGTTTGAATCCAGTGTGAGATCACAGACATCTGAACACAAGAAGAGAAAAAACACTTATAACACAACAATCACTAAACCAGTGTGTGTGTGTGTGTGTGTGTGTGTGTGTGTGTGTGTGTGTGTGTGTGTGTGTGAGAGAGAGAGAGAGAGTGTGATAGTTTGTGAATGTGTGTGTGTTTGAGTGTGTGTGTGTGTGTGTGTGAGAGAGAGAGAGTTTGTGTGTGTGTGTGTGTGTGAGTGTGTGTGTGCGTGTGTGTGTGTGTGTGTGAGAGAGAGAGAGAGAGAGAGAGAGAGAGAGTGTGTGTGTGTGTTTGAATCCAGTGTGAGATCACAGACATCTGAACACAAGAAAAAAAAAAAACACTTATAACACAACAATCACTAAACCGGTGTGTGTGTGTGTGTGTGTGTGTGTGTGTGTGTGTGTGTGTGTGTGTGTGTGGTTTTTATGATTTAAGAGGACATTTTATATGAATACACGCAACACTAGGCAGACATTTTGTATTATGAGGACAGGACCAGTAGAAGTGCTTCTACAGATAGAGGGAGCTCAAATTCAAAATTTCTCCAAATGTCCCCATAGTTATTGATTACCTGATCAATAGTTTGTGTTAAGCCTGTGTATTGAGACAGCACCCCTGTAGGTGGGTCTGTGGTACTGCACCTCCTCATTATTATTCATGCATGTGTATGGTATCGCAACTTTTGATTGGCTGACCGCCAGAAGTCCTCGTAATTCCGGGCTTTGTCAAACCACTGTGTTAAGGCCCATTCACTCCAAGGACAATAACGATAAAGATATAGTTCTAAAATTGTTCTAAATATAAAAGAATAGCAGAGTCCACACCACAACTATAACGATAACAGCACAGAGAAACAATATCATTGGAATCACATCCAGAACGATTAAACTGATAGAAAATAAAGTACCTGCAATCTTTTTTTTCTTTTACTAGAGAATAGTAAAATAGATGTTTTTTATGTGCCACATGAATCATCTATTTTAGCATTCTGTGCAAAGAAATTTTTAAATGAACAGAAGTCAAAGAATGAATATTTCTTGAAATAATAACAATAAAAAATAAATTAAATAAAAAGAAAAATGACATAACACCATGCCTTATTGATGACCCCTCTTCTCCCACCCGACCCCAGCCACTCCCTGCCGCGACGACCACCTGTGGATGTGAAGAGACTATTGATAAAACTCAAAGCACACAGCTACTCTTCAAGTCTAGAAACTGTTTTAGCAAAGTTTAATTTTATATCACTTTGGTTATAAAGTTTGAAATATTCTACAGTTAATTTGACGATTGGAAATTAATTAGCATTAGCAGTTAATCAAGCTAGCTTAAAAATATTAAACACAAATTTAAGGTCCAACATATTTTTCATGTTTCACTGGGTACTGCTTACTACTGGCATGTAAATAGTACAGAATAATCACTATTGTTAATATTTACACCCTCTATAACAAATAAAAGTATAAACTCATAGTTGATTAGGTCAGTGATGTCTAAACATTTGTTGTAAAGTGACTAAAAACATCATCAGGCCTTTGCAGGAAATGGCAGCAACAAGGTCCCGGAGGGCCTAACTAAAACCAAAAGATGAAGCTGCATATTTTTCATCCATGTTCAAAGATAAGGATGGATTTGAAATAAAATACATAAATTCATTCAAAGGTGAGTAACACAGGCCTATAAACTTTGCCCTTTTTCCTGACTAATCTGTAATCTGACTAAATGATCTGGTACGCCCTCACCGAGGCTCCCCTCGGCATAGACCTGCGGTGGTAGACATGATCACTCAGACTAGGGCCCCCTCTACGAGGCGCCTGTATGCCTTTACATGGCGTCTGTTCACTAAGCGGTGTTCTTCCCGACGGGAAAACCCCCAAAGATGCGCAGTCGGATCAGCGCTTTCCTTCCTGCAGAAGAGGTTGGAAGGGAGGCTGTCCCCTTCCACCTTGAAGCTGTACGTTGCCGCCATAGCAGCACATTACGACGCAGTTGACGGTAAGTCCTTAGAGAAGCACGACCTGATCATCAGGTTCCTAAGAGGCGCCAGGAGGCTGAATCACTCCAGACCGCACCTCGTTCCCTCATGGGACCTCTCTGTAGTTCTTCAGGGTCTACAGAGAGCCCCCTTTGAGACTTTGCAGTCAGCCGAGCTTAAGGCACTCTCCTTGAAGACTGCCCTCCTGACTGCGCTCACTTCCATCAAGAGGATAGGAGACCTGCAAGCGTTCTCTGTCAGCGAAACATGCCTGAAGTTTGGTCCTGGTTACTCTCACGTGATCCGCGACCGGGCTATGTGCCCAAGGTTCCCACCACCCCTTTTAGGGACCAGGTGGTGAACCTGCAAGTGCTGCCCCAGGAGGAGGCAGACCCAGCCCTGTCATTGCTGTGTGCACGCTTTACACATCTATTGGATCGCACGCAGAGCTTTAGGATCTCTGAGCAACTCTTTGTCTGCTTTGGTGCACAGCGGAAAGGAAGCACTGTCTCCAAGCAGAGGATCACCCACTGGCTCATTGACGCCATAACTATGGCATATCACGCCCAGGACATGCCGACCCCGGTAGGGCTACGAGTCCAGGTGTAGCGGCTTCCTGGGCCCTGGCCAGGGGTGCCTCTCTAACAGACATCTGCAGAGCAGCAGGCTGGGCAACACCCAACACCTTTGCAAGGTTCTACAACCTCCGGGTGGAACCGGTTTCGTCCCAGGTAGTGGCACGCAATACAAGCGGATAAGCCTGGGATAGCCGGCCGGGTGTATCGCTTGCACATAGCGCCTTCCATCTCCTTTTGAGCTGTAGACGTGCGCCATTAATTCCCAGTAGAGTTCACAAGCTTTGTTCCCTGGTTGACTTCCTCCGAGCCCTGTGGCAGTCGAGTTTTCGGAGAGACTCGCTTCCGGCCTAGTACATGTGCTAACTAAGAGTCCTGTTCTGGGGTAGGTGCTACGCATGTGGCGATTCCCTGTAAGGCTAACCCCTTGCGATATATATCTTCTGCTAATTTGTTTCCCTGTTGGCAAACTGCTTCTTCCTTGGGCAGAGCCCCTCTGCCCCAGTCTCCTTGTTTGTAGTAACTCCTCCCCCCTTGGGTAGGATCTACCTTGAAGACTCTCCACATGGTTGGCAAGACCATGTGACACATTTTCCACTTAAATATCCCCCCCTCTCTTTGGGCGAGGTGTGGTCTCCACGGTGTCTTCCCTTGGGAGGGACACCCCCCCGACTAGACCTGGCGGCCCAGTCAGATAATCCCCCTTCTTTTTTAGGGAGTGGAAAAAAGAGAAGGGGAAAAGAGGCCACGACTGGTTTAAGCCTGTCTCTATCTCTTGGGCAGTCGACTTGTCCCCAAAGGGCCATTCGACACTCATAACTATGTTGGGGGAGGTTACGTGTCGACCTGGTGTGCTGGCTATGAGGCACACAGTAGTCTTCCCACCACACACCGCCATTTCACATAACACAGTTCAGCCAATTATGGCGTTTCGTATAGGGATCCCTAGAGTCATTACATCGACACAATGTCGAGTGAGTGACAGATAGGGAACATCATGGTTACTTGTGTAACCTCCATTCCCTGATGGAGGGAATGAGACGTTGTGTCCCTCCTGCCACAACGCTGAACTACCCACTGAAATGGCCGGACCTTATATCGGCTCCTCAGCATAAAACCTGAATAAGTGATTGCATACCAGCTCCTTTTATACCCGTATGTCCGGGGGAGTGGCATGCAAATACCACTCGCCAATTTTCATTGGCCTTTTATCAAAGACCAGAGGTGTCTCGGGCTCCCAAGAGTGACCCCTAATGTCACTACATCGACACAATGTCTCGTTCCCTCCATCTGGGTACGGAGGTTTCACAAGTAACCATGACATTATTACACCTTGTAGTTAGCATTGAGTTCTTGCTGTTTCAGGGTTGATGCCAAAGAAGATGGCTCTTTAGGGAGACTTGTCAACGATGATCATGTGAACCCCAACAGCAAAATGAAAACAATCACAGTGGACAGAAAGCCCCATCTGTGCTTATTTGCAATAAAGGACATCAATCAAAAGAGATTAAGTATAACTATGGGGATTCTGACTGGCCATGGAGAAGTAAGGTATTTACAGATGGAACTTAATATTCACATGTGATTTGGCTCTAGATAATTTTCTGAGCACAATTAAGCTTCAACCTGTGGAGTGGTTTTGAATAATGTTCCAATTATATTCAGACTTTTTAAATCATTGTAATTTTTTCCACTCCAAACAGCCATGTTTCCAATGGAAATGTGAATATATGATCTTAAAGCTTTTCATGCTACTCTAAATGATTGCTCTTTTTGTTAAAGTGAAGATCTGTGGCAGAGTTGGAAAGTGCATATTGTACCTCAAAAGTTTTAACCTACTTATACTCATTTGAACAGTTTACTCTTAAAACAGTTTGTCAATCGTGTGGAGAAGTTAAGGTGTTAGTACTTTATTTTGAATCCACGCAGGTGACTTCTGAGACGGAACAACAGTCAAATGGTTTGCTCTGCTGTGCAGCAGAGGATGGAACAGTGAAAGTAATTGTCTGTGAAGTGTGTGTATGCAACACTCAACAGGTAATTTAATTACCATTAACTTTGTTAAGATGATGCAGAGTCTCCATAAACTGTATAGATTCCACAAAACTTTATGTCCTCACAAAAAGCCATACCTGAAAGGTACATACACAGTGAGCACTGTGTGCTAGAGTAAATTCACAGATGCGCTAATTGTTAATCTACAAATTCACCTGTATTATCTGTCATTCTCGCATTACATAGTTGTATTGGAGACTCAAAGCATCACCATGTACTGCCTTGGTGTCCAAAATTAATGTTCAGTAATCAAACTTTTTTTTTCCCCACAAGATCTGAACAACATCTGATCCTTAGCTGACACGTTATGACAACGCTCAAGAGGTAATTTCATTTCCATTGAAAAATGTAGTATTGGCATATGCGTTTATTTCATGTGTGTTCTTTAATTGGCAAAGACGTATCGATTTTAAATTCCAATAAGGGTTTTAGAATAGATGGGTATTATAAAATGTATTTTTGATAACATTCATTGTGACTGACAGTTAAGTACTGTCACTTCACTTTGACTGCAAACTAAACACTGTCACTGCATTGTGTCTACCGTTTAAACACTGTCACTGCATTGTGTCTACCTGTTAAACACTGTCACTGCATTGTGACTACCGGTTAAACACTGTCACTGCATTGTGTCTACCGGTTAAACACTGTCACTGCATTGTGTCTATCGGTTAAACACTGTCACTGCATTGTGTCTACCGGTTAAACACTGTCACTGCATTGTGACTACCGGTTAAACACTGTCACTGCATTGTGTCTACCGGTTAAACACTGTCACTGCATTGTGACTACTGGTTAAACACTGTCACTGCATTGTGACTAACGGTTAAACACTGTCACTGCATTGTGTCTACCGGTTAAACACTGTCACTGCATTGTGACTACTGGTTAAACACTGTCACTGCATTGTGTCTACCGGTTAAACACTGTCACTGCATTGTGACTAACGGTTAAACACTGTCACTGCATTGTGTCTACCGGTTAAACACTGTCACTGCATTGTGACTAACGGTTAAACACTGTCACTGCATTGTGTTTACCTGTTAAACACTGTCACTGCATTGTGTCTACCGGTTAAACACTGTCACTGCATTGTGACTAACGGTTAAACACTGTCACTGCATTGTGACTAACAGTTAAACACTGTCACTGCATTGTGTCTACCTGTTAAACACTGT
This sequence comes from Myxocyprinus asiaticus, assembly GCF_019703515.2. Lineage (NCBI taxonomy): Eukaryota > Metazoa > Chordata > Actinopteri > Cypriniformes > Catostomidae > Myxocyprinus > Myxocyprinus asiaticus. The sequence goes on from NC_059385.1 coordinate 37,894,658, forward strand.
CACTGCATTGTGTCTACCGGTTAAACACTGTCACTGCATTGTGACTAACGGTTAAACACTGTCACTGCATTGTGACTAACAGTTAAACACTGTCACTGCATTGTGTCTACCGGTTAAACACTGTCACTCTATTGTGACTAACAGTTAAACACTGTCACTACATTGTGACTAGCGGTTAAACACTGTCACTGCACTGTGTCTACCTGTTAAACACTGTCACTGCATTGTGACTACTGTTTAAACACTGTCACTCTATTGTGACTAACAGTTAAACACTGTCACTGCATTGTGACTACCGGTTAAACACTGTCACTCTATTGTGACTAACAGTTAAACACTGTCACTGCATTGTGACTAACGGTTAAACACTGTCACTGCATTGTGACTAACGGTTAAACACAGTCGCCACATTTGATGAGTTTTGTTTTTCATTGGTAACACTCTGTGCCTCTCTGTGCTATCTGGTTGCTAGTGTTTTCCACACCTATAAGTGAGCGGCCTCCCGTTAACATATTACTGTCTGTACAATCTGTTAACCTGAGTGTTTTCTTTCATCGTATTATTCCCCTTCAGTGCAAACCGACGGCCATTGTAGATATATATTTCTTTTTTGCAAGCTTTTATTGTAATTGCCTTTCGGTTCTTTCCAGAGGGATTAGAATATTTTTTTCTTGCTTATCTTCATGGCGTGTTTTTACTCTCTGCCCTCAGCTACTATTGCTCTGCTTGTTTTCTTTTAAACCTTACGGTGCTATCTGAGGGTATTGTTAACGAGCGATCGTTTGATTGTTTGGCTCGATTGTCACTGGTTTCCCACCGACTTGTAAGCTGTGCCCTAATTATCTCCTCCCGGATGATGGTCATGAGGTTTGTCCATCGTGTTTGGGAATTCAATACCTGAGAGAGGCTCTCACGACCCATGTCTGCACTGCAGCCTTTTGCCCATGTTGGAGCGGCGGTTCCATCTTGCTAAGTTAGACCCCAACTTGACGGTGAAACTCAGGCAGTCGGATTTATCCCTCCCATTGACTAAGAAACGTTGTGCATCTGCAGCAACCGGTGCCCCCCCCCCCCCCCCCATCTAAGAAGAGGGACACATTTCGAGGTGATCGTGCTGAGAAAACTTCACTCTCTAAGACATGCTTTCTTCAGATATGGCAGAGGGCACAGTTGCCATGCTCCCTTTAGAGATGGCAGAGGGCACGTCTTTGGGCCTAACATCTTGGAACTGTTGGAAAAGAGAGTATAGCTGTCTGAGGCCACTTGTCAGTTGACACAGGTACAGCTCAATCCTACTTTAGGATGTCGGTGGTTCAAGCTCGACATTGCTATGCGGCCCCGGAACAACGTTTCTGCCAGCACACTACACTACAGTCACTTGTGTTGTAGAAGATGTTCTAGGTTTTTGACCACCTCATCGACAGTCAGTAGGGGGTCCAAATTAACGCCCCTAAAACGGTTTATTTAACCCCTAACCCTCTGGTTAATCTCTTAACATCTATTTAGTGTTTATTTCACTTAAGATGGGATAATCAGATTCAATTTAATTTGATATCTTTAATATAATCTCTTTTAATAAATTATATAATATATATATTTTTTTTCAACAGAATTGCAAACATGACGTAATCTCCTCAGAAGTATCAAGCTAAATGTGACAGCTGTAATGCACCCTTTTCTGCTTTTAAATGGATTGGAGTGAGATGTAAGTATTTTGTTCTGATAAGTAAAAGATTTTTCTCTAAATGTTTTACTATAAAACCCTAAATTATTATTGTGTAATCTTGACAAAGCCAACATGCTTTTTTCCATTCTACAATATATCATTAAATTGGCTTGAAACAGTTGACATCCAAGTGAACTTTTTATTTGTATTCTTCTGAGCCCTTCTTCTGTCTATCCATCTCTCTATCAGTCCATCTCTTTATCAATCTATCAGTGTCTTCTCTCTGTTCTCTCCTTTTCTTTCTTTCTTTTTCTTTATTTCTTTCTAACATGAAACTCTCTCCATCTATCTACCTGTGTGACTCTACAGTATCTATTCATATTTCTCAATCTGTACCTAAAGTTCTGTTGGATACTCTCCTACTTCATCTGTTTAGCAGTAATTCTTTCTTATCTACCTGCCTATTTTACTATTTTACATAAAACACATTTTCACTCACACCTATCTATCGCTCTGTCATCAATCACTTTTTAAAGCATCTTTTCTTTCTTTTTTCTTTCTGTATGGACCACGTTCTTTTTTACCCTCAGTCTATCTGAATCACTCTCACACTCCTGTTTTTCTAATAACACTCTCTCGTCTATTTCTCCATCTATACTTTAATCAGAAATACTCTTTTTTTATTATTTTATTTTTTATCTGTCTTTCTACATATGGCAATTATATTTTTTCTTTTATTTCTCTCCTTTATTTTCTGTCTATCATCACACTTTCAGTCACACTATCCATCTAGCACTGTTACTGTAACACATTTTCTCTTCCGTCTTTATCACACATACTCTCTCCATCAATACCTCTAGCTGTCATCTTCTATCCATCTATCCCTCAGTCACATCTTCAGTAACACTCTCTGCATCTACTGACCTGTATCACTTTCTTTCCACCTATCTCTCCTTTCTTTTTTCCTCTTATCTTTTATTCTCACATTCTATCCATCCATCACTTAATTTTATAACTTTTTCTTCTCACCTTGCTTTGTCTGCAACAACTTTTAATTTTTCATTGTTTAAATGAAATTAAATACATATAGAGTGAATCACATGAACCAACCTTATGTTCATTATATTCTCTGTCTAGTTTGCTCCTGCTTCTGGCATAAAACCTGCTATGATAAAATTATGAAGCCCAAACCTGACCCCTTAACATCGGTAAGTGTATTTTATCGAATTATCTTTAAAGGAATAGTTCACCCAAAAATGAACATTTGCTGATTATTTCCTTACCCCCAGATCATCAAAGATGTATCTGGCTTTCGTTCTTTAGTCGAAAAGAAATTAAGGTTTTGGCGGAAAACATCCCAGGATTTTTTTCATCTAATGAACGGGGCTCATCGTAGACCATTTTTGACACTCCAAAATCCATATTTAGGCAGCTTCAAAGTAATCCACATGACTCCAGCCCACAAATAAGGGTCTTTTCTAGCAAAACCATTGCTCATTTTCAGAAAAACAAAACAAGAAAACACATGACTGCATCCAGGATACACACAAGAACGGACCATTTTTAACAATAAACTGACACAAATACAAATATACAGCGATGACCATTCAACTTTTGGACAGCGTTCCTTCTCCACACTTGTAAACAGTGGGGCAGTTTTTGCAGTATACGTAACGTGTGACCTTCCCAATGCGCATATGTCACACGAGAGGTCACTGGACCAAGGCGAGCATTTGTAGTTAAGTATATTTTTTCCCCTGAAATGACTTATCACTTCGCTGGAAAAGCCCCTTATTTGTGGGCTAGAGTCGTGTGGATTACTTTGAAGCTGCTAAATATGGAGTTTGGTCCATCAAAAATGGTCTACGCTGAGCCCCGTTCACTTGCATTAAATAGAGAAAAATCCTGGAATGTTTTCCTCCAAAGCATCATTTTCTCTTCAGCTGAAGAATGTCATATACACTATATTGCCAAAAGTATTCGCTCACCCATCCAAATAATTGAATTCAGGTGTTCCAATCACTTCCATGGCCACAGGTGTATAAAATGAAGCACCTAGGCATGCAGACTGCTTCTACAAACATTTGTGAAAGAATGGGCCGCTCTCAGGAGCTCAGTGAATTCCAGCGTGGTACTGTGATAGGATGCCACCTGTGCAACAAGTCCAGTCATGAAATTTCCTCGCTACTAAATATTCCACAGTCAACTGTCAGTGGTATTATAACAAAGTGGAAGCTATTGGGAATGACAGCAACTCAGCCACAAAGTGGTAGGCCACGTAAAATGACAGAGCGGGGTCAGTGGATGCTGAGGCGCAGAGTGCACAGAGGTCGCCAACTTTCTGCAGAGTCAATTGCTACAGACCTCCAAAGTTCATGTGGCCTTAAGATTAGCTCAAGAACAGTGCGTAGAGAGCTTCATGGAATGGGTTTCCATGGCCGAGCAGCTGCATCCAAGCCATACATCACCAAGTGCAATGCAAAGCGTCGGATGCAGTGGTGTAAAGCACGCCGCCACTGGACTCTTGAGCAGTGGAGACGCGTTCTCTGGAGTGACGAATCACGCTTCTCCATCTGGCAATCTGATGGACGAGTCCGGGTTTGGCGGTTGCCAGGAGAACGGTACTTGTCTGACTGCATTGTGCCAACTGTGAAGTTTGGTGGAGGGGGGATTATGGTGTGGGGTTGTTTTTCAGGAGCTGGGCTTGGCCCCTTAGTTCCAGTGAAAGGAACTCTGAATGCTTCAGCATACCAAGAGATTTTGGACAATTCCATGCTCCCAACTTTGTGGGAACAGTTTGGGGATGGCCACTTCCTGTTTCAACATGACTGCGCACCAGTGCACAAAGCAAGGTCCATAAAGACATGGATGAGCGAGTTTGGTGTGGAAGAACTTGACTGGCCTGCACAGAGTCCTGACCTCAACCCGATAGAGCACCTTTGGGATGAATTAGAGCGAAGACTGCGAGCCAGGCCTTCTCGTCCAAAATCAGTGTCTGACCTCACAAATGCGCTTCTGGAAGAATGGTCAAAAATTCCCATAAACACACTCCTAAACCTTGTGGAAAGCCTTCCCAGAAGAGTTGAAGCTGTTATAGCTGCAAAGGGTGGGCAGACGTCATATTAAACCCTATGGATTAAGAATGGGATGTCACTTAAGTTCATATGCGTCTAAAGGCAGATGAGCGAATACTTTTGGCAATATAGTGTACATCTTGGATGGCCTTGGGAGTAAATAATCAGGAAATGTTTATTTTTAGGTGAACTATTCCTTTGAAGTAAATTTTTTAAATATGTAAAAAAGCAGATTTTTGTTTTTCTATTTCAGAATTCCGAAGAACAATTTTCCAGTGACGACATGTCAGATCAGGACTATGTACCTAATTCTTATTCAGACAGTTCAGAAAAGAGCACAGTGTCTTCAGAACATGCGTGTCCTAAACAACTCTCAAACATACAAAATATTAAAGTGTCCTGCATTGAATCTACTGCAGAAATTAAAAATGGCAGACAATGCCAAGAAAGCCTCATAGGTAAAGATTCACTTCCAAAAGATCCAGTCTGCACAGCACAGCTTGAAATGTCTTGTAGGAAAGGCAAGCAAGTACAAGTATCAGAAGTTCACAACAAAGTAAGGATTGGTAATACTGAAGACACATCTGTTGAGGATATCACAGGAACTGGGGAAGATCCATGTATACAGTCATCAAATATATCCTCTTCAGTAAGCAATAAGAATTACTGCTACATTTGTGGAAAACCACAGTCAAAATTTAAACGTCACTTAAAAATCCATGAGAAAACTAATGTGGATGTTGCTCGGACTTTGGCACTGCCAAAACATTCCAAAGAACGTCAAAAAATGCTGGACAAACTGCGGAACAAAGGGAACTACAAACACAATACAGATGTTTTAGCGAGTGGGTCTGGATTGTTAAAACTCAGACTCAAACCAAAGGAAAAATATAATTCAAAAGATTATGCGCTTGTATGTATTGCCATGCAATGTTTCCCCAGAGAGACCTGTGGCGACACGTTCGAAATCGTCTTTCAAAACCAGTGGAAGATTGGGCAGAGCCAGGAAGAACTAGGGTCTTGTCTTTGGCAACAATGTCTAATACAGCTCTGTGTCAACAGATTTCGCAGGGTGTTTGGAAACTGTTAACTGTGATGAAAGACGATGACATCTCTGCTGCTGTGCGGAGTGACTTCTGCATTATTCAGCTGGCCCAGTCATTTTTCAAAATATAACTATACATACCAAATATGACTATATTCGACAGGAGCTCCGGGAAATTGGAAGACTTCTGCTGATCCTGCGAAGAGAATTTTCAATACAGACTCTTGAGGATGCTGTAAGACCTGCAAATTTTAAGGTGGTTATCCAAGCTGTCAAGAAGGTGTCTGGGTTAGATGATGAAAAACACTCCTACCAGACTCCAAGCCATGCTCTCAAGTTGGGCCACTCATTGCATAAGATATGTGACATTATAAATTGTAGATTTCTAATGGCAGAAGACAGTGAGGGGATAAAGTCAACCCAGATATTCAAAAAGCTATATGATGCAAAGTGGTCTGAACTTGTTTCTCACACAGCTTTGACCACCTTGAATGAAGGGCACTTTAACAAGCCATCCACCCTCCCTTTCACAGAGGATGTACAACGTCTTCACCAGCATCTTGAAAAGATTGCTGGTTTAGCATCTGAGAACTTGAAAAAGACGCCATCAGCACAAGTCTATGGGGAACTTTGCAGAGCAACTCTAGCTAAAATAATACTGTTCAACTGAAGACGTGGAGGAGAGGTTGCAAAGATGCAACTAAAAGGTTTCCTAGAGAGGGACACAGCTGCGCTACATAAGGATGTTGCTGTAGGCCTCACAAAGTTTGAACAAAAACTTTGAGCACATTTCAGTCGGGTGGAAATTAGAGGTAAAAGGGGGCGAAAAGTTGCAGTGTTGCTATCGCCAGACATGGTTGATGCCTTAACACACCTCATAAGCAGAAGAAAAGAGTATGGAGTCCCAGAAGAAAACATATTCCTGTTTGCAAGACCCAATTGTTTGACTCCTTATTGAGGACAAGACTGTCTGAGGATTTATGCAAATGAGTGTGGTGTGCAAAACCCTGAACTCCTCAGGTCAACACAGTTACGCAAACATGTTACAACTTTGTCACAGGTCCTAAACCTCAAAAACCATGAATTGGACCAAGTTGCTGACTTTTGGGGCCACGATATTCGTGTCCACAGAGAGTACTACTTGCTTCCAGAGGCTACAACCCAGATGGCCAAAATATCCAAACTACTACTTCCCATGGAGAAAGGTTCGCTTACAAATCTTCAGGGCAAATCACTAGAAGAGATTGAAATTGAAGGTAATGCTATTGAAGTTGTTACAAATTAGGTTTTATAGTTTAGTGTAAAGGTTAAGTATTCCTAGCCTAAAGATAATCCCTTACATACAGACCTTAGATACAGTCATGGGAAAAAGAAAGTACACCCTCCTTGAATTCTATGGTTTTACGTGTCAGGACATAATAAAAATCATCTGGTCCTTAGCAGGTCTTAAAATTAGGTAAATACAACCTCAGATGAACAACAACACATGACATATTACACCGTGTCATGATTTATTTAACAAAAATAAAGCCAAAATGGAGAATCCATGTGTGGAAAAACTAAGTACACCCTTACAGCTTCCATAGGAATTAAGAGGCTAAGTAGTAGCCAGGTGCTGCTAATCAAATGCCCTTGATTAATTGATCATCAGCAAGTGTGATTACCTCTATAAAAGCTTAAGTTTTAGCAGTTTGCTGGTCTGGAGCATTCAGGTGTGTGTTAACACAATGCCAAGGAAGAAAGACATCAGCAATGATCTTAGAGAAGCAATTGTTGCTGCCCATCAGACAGTTGCTAATCTTCCCAGAAGTGGACGTCCCAGCAAATTCACCCCAAGGTCAGACCGTGCAATGCTCAGAGAAATTGCAAAAAACCCAAGAGTTACATCTCAGACTCTACAGTCCTCAGTTAGCATGTTAAATGTTAAAGTTCATGACAGTACAATTAGAAAAAGACTGAACAAGTATGGTTTGTTTGGAAGGTTTGCCAGGAGAAAGCCTCTTCTCTCTAAAAAGAACATTGCAGCACGGCTTAGGTTTGCAAAGTTGCATCTGAACAAACCACAAGACTTCTGGAACAATTTCCTTTGGACAGACAAGACCAAAGTGGAGATATTTGGCCATAATGCACAGCAACACGTTTGGCGAAAACCAAACACAGCATATCAGCACAAACACCTCATTTGTTTGATTTGGGCTTGTTTTGCAGCCACAGGACCTGGGCACCTTACAGTCATCGAGTCGACCATGAACTCTTCTGTATTCCAAAGTATTCTAGAGTCAAATGTGAGGCCATCTCTCTGACAGCTAAAGCTTGGCTGAAATTGGGTCATGCAGCAGGACAATGATCCCAAGCACACCAGCAAATCTACAACAGAATGGCTGAAAATGAAAAGAATCAAGGTGTTGCAATGGCCCAGTCAAAGTCCAGACCTCAACCCGATTGAAATGCTGTGGCGGGACCTTAAGAGAGCTGTGCATAAACAAATGCCCACAAACATCAATGAACTGAAGCAACGTTGTAAAGAAGAGTGGGCCAAAATTCCTCCACAACAATGTGAGAGACTGATAAAGTCATACAGAAAACGATTACTTGAAGTTATTGCTGCTAAAGGTCATTCTACAAGCTATTGAATCATAAGGTGTACTTAGTTTTTCACACATGGCTTTTCCATTTTGGCTTTATTTTTGTTAAATCATGACATGGTGTAATATGTCATGTGTTGTTGTTCATCTGAGGTTGTATTTACCTAATTTTAAGACCTGCTAAGGACCAGATGATTTTTATTATGTCCTGATATGTAAAACCATATATTCAAGGAGGGTGTACTATCTTTTTCCCATGACTGTATTTAACAATGCAATTTCCATCAAATTTCATTCATTGTGTGTGTGTGTGTGTGTGTGTGTGTGTGTGTGTGTGTGTGTGTGTGTGTGTGTGTGTGTGTGTGTGTGTGTGTGTGTGTGTGTGTGTGTGTGTGTGTGTGTTTTTTTACTCTAACATTTGCAGTGTTAAACTTATTTGATACTCAAAATTTTTATTTTTTGTTAAATAACATAGACTTCTGAGCAAAGTGAAGACAGTGATGCTGAGGAGACATATCCACAGACACTAACAGAATTGGGTGAAAGCATATAAACATATTGCCTTCAATGATTTGATGTTTGTATAAGAAGTGTACCATATGATAGTTAGGCCTGCCTTTGTCTTCTATCTGAATACATTTGAATTTGAATGATCAATAAGCTAGTGTTAATTTTAATTAATGTTTCATCGATGTTAACAATTAATGATTATCTTTGATAATTGTTGATTTAAAGGATTACAAAAAGCTAACATTGATTCTCATCAATGTTCTATTGATTTTAATAATTATCTTTGATAATTATTAATTATTGCTAATAACCAAACTTGCTCCTAAACGTAGCACACTACATTTACTGGAGCCCCATATGAGGTTTTAATGAGTTAAATTCAATTGATTAATTTAAATATTAATTAACAACTAAAGAAATAATTATTTCTGATAGTAACACTGATCTAAACAACCAGTAAAGCCCTACATGATGCACCAAAAACTTATACGATAGTTCAGATATACACAGCTCTTACTGAAGCAATATGGTCATTGTTAAAGTAATATGGTCAACATGTGCCAAGTAAATTTAAAATACCTTAGCTGTTAATAGGCTGAGGTTGATCTGCTTATTGCGCTTGTCATAGACCTACCACAAATATGAGCTGACTTATACTGTACATTGACAACAAATTCCACAAAGTACCAACCAAATCACTGCCCAACAAAATAATAACAGCTTTCAGTCTGAACTGTTTTTGTTTGTGATGCAGAGGATATCTTGCTAGAGATTTACAGTTTCACCTTAAAGTTGTAGAACAGTTTGTGTATGAAATGTTTGAACATGTGACACCAGAACCTTTATACTGAGCTATACTATTCATACCACAGGAAAGAAGAGAGCTAGACGGCCTGTTGAGGAACCTCCAGGCACCTCAGATGGTATGAGCGTCTACCTCAGTCAACCAGCATGTCCATTGAGGTTTTATTCATTTCATGTAAACCAAGCACTACTACTGTTTGTTATAGTATTTTATTTTTCCATTCACAGATGTTGGCTCTGCCTTAGAAGGCTCATCTCGAAGTATTTCAAGAATAAAACGTTTTTAACTACTAATCCATTTTAAGTATATGTTAATGTTAATCAAAATAAACGACACAAGTTGAAATGAAGATAGAATATTAAACTTGGGATTAACATGTACAAGTTTTTTTCTGTTTGTTTCTTCTTGTTTATTTTTTTCATTTCAGCAATTAACAAAAACACTGGTTGGAAGGACAAAAAGCGCAGCAGGAGGGAAGAGCACGAACAACCTGGTAAAAGCACACAAACACATACACAAAGAACACTGTACTAGGGAATCGTGTAGATCAAGAATCAAAGTTGAAATAATTAAAATTAGTGTTAAGAACTGTCTAGGGGATGCTGAGACATTGTGTGAAGGAACCTTATCTTTATCAGGAACCAAGCAACCACAGTCAGATTTGAATTTCATTGTTTTATTTACAACTTGATATTATGGAGTGGAATGTAACATCAGGATGGACAAGCAATTAAAACACAATCTTACAAGGATGGTAACAACACAACCTAACAGAATGAATAAATTGCCTCCCTAACTAAAACAAACAGGCAAAAACAGCAGCCCATCACTTTTCACTCAAAAGATTAGTAATCAGTACAACAAGACTAGACTAAATACAATGGTTGGGAAGAGTGTGGCTGGTTGGGAGAAGAGGTAGGTGAGCTCTGGCCGTCATGGTGTTCACCCCAGGGTTTGGGAATCTGTTTTCCTCTTTTCTAGTAATTCTTGAAAATTCTGCTGAAAGGGATGATGCAAGAAGGAAACAAAAATGGGTATGGTCTCAAACAGAAATTGCTGCAGTAATGAGACATTTCCAGAACCACATCGCAAGGGGTAAACTCGCCAGTCAAATTGAATGCCAACAGTGCTGAGCATCCTGCTTTGGCTAGTCACTCTGTCCAAAACATAAGAGACTTTGTCAGGAATCGGGGCTTAACACTAAAAAAGAAACAGTTGCAAAATACTGAATAAGTGTTTTTTTGTTTATTTTGTTTTGTTTATATGAGAAATGTTTTAAACTTCTGTTGAAGGATTTAATGTGCATTCAACAATGTTCATTACTACTTTTGCTTATGAAAGGTGATAATATTTAAGTTCTCCACCTCCATGCATTTGAGAGGGTTTTTTCTTTACACACAGGAAAAATGTTAGTGTATCTTGTGATGTGTATTATTATCAGGGTAACTACTGTAATGTTGTTGAAAACAAGCACTAATTAAACTTTGCTCGATGACTTTGCATACTGTTATATGTCTTCATGTCTATTAAAAGATCATATGGTCATGTGGATAAACAGTCATATCACACAAATAGCAGGTCCTTGAATGCATATTTACATCACTATACAAACATATCATACATACTTTTAAATTGTTGGGTCTGTTGTCTGTTGGAGTATGTCCCCACAGGTGTGGGATGTCTTTGCAATGCACAGTGCTGGTGTACTGTGTGCTGAGTCTAATCATTTGTCCTCATATATCAGGTATGTCCTTTTAATGCACAGTGCCTTCACTTTTGTGTTTGTGTTTAGCCATGTTCCATTAATTCATGTTTGACCCTTTAATACACTTTAATGACATTTATGTGTGTTGTAATGTCACTGTCCTTATAAATTGCATTAGTCCTTATAATACCATTTTGTGTCACAGGCGGGGCTTGTGCATCTAATTATCAATTGTCCTCATAATTGTGTATATATTCAGGTTGTTACATTATAAGTTGTGTTTTGCGTAAACAAACTCTGAAGTGAAATCTGTGTTGTATGGCTCAAAATAGATTTTTTTGATATCCATCACATCTCTGTAGAGCAAGTGGAAAGGGGTGTCCCCCTAATACAGCAACAGACTGGTTTGGGGTGCAGTGTCCTTGTAGTTCACAAACCTGTGTGTGTGTGTGTGTGTGTGTGTGTGTGTGTGTGTGTGTGTGTTTGAATCCAGTGTGAGATCACAGACATCTGAACACAAGAAGAGAAAAAACACTTATAACACAACAATCACTAAACCAGTGTGTGTGTGAGTGAGAGAGAGAGAGAGAGAGAGAGAGAGAGTGTGTGTGTGAGTGTGTGTGTGTGAGAGATAGTTTGTGTGTGTGTGTCTGGCTACTGGCTATGACACGTTCACCCAAGTCACAGTATCTCTGTACTTTAAATGCATGATGATGCTCTGAGAAATGTTCTATGAAAAGTTTGTCCACAATAAAATACACAGTGTTGTTAATGAAAAGTATTTTCCAAATCTGACAAATTCTCAGTTTCATTGCATATAATCTTGTCTATATTCTGTCCCATCTATTTTAACCCAGTTCATGGAATGCATGTTTGTCTGTATGGGATTCTGTAGCATTCCTGCCAACTTTTCACTATTGTCAATATCATCCCAACAGAATGTTTTCATTGGCCCAAACTCAACTGTGCACGCAATTCCTTTACTCTGGGAGACTCACTGGTAAGACCAACACTGATGTTGTAGATTGTAGTCTGCAGGAAAGTAAAGATGTTGACAAGGGCTTCCTCGTATGACAGGTTGAACACATAGTGGACTTTGAAGAGTTCATCTATAGCACTCAAGGGATGAGGTGCTAATCCACAACCATGCAGAGTTTGTTAATCCTGCCCTTGATCCTTCCTAATGCCAGTAGATACTGTATGGCTAGCGGATCTCCCTCCCACTGAGATGGCCTTCAGTACTGGTGGAGGACTGAGAAAAAAACAAAACAAAAAAACAGCATTAATAAAAATTAATATAAAAAGAAACCAATTACGATGTGCAATGATGAAATCTGAAAAATGAAATCTGGTCCTGAACTTATTCACAGACTTCGTTAATGAAAAATGTGCTATAATCATAACTAAGAAACACATCAAACCTTCTTAATTCAATATGTGCAAAATAAAATCAGTTTGTATCATTCTTTGTGTATTACTGCGACAGGACAACTTCATAAAAGGAATATTTCACCCAAAAAAGAACATTTGCTGATACATCCTCAGGCCACCCAAGATGTGTGTGACTTTCTTTCTTCATCTGAACACAAACAAAGAATTTTATAAGGAAATTCAAGCTCTGTAGGTCAATATAATTCAAATGAATGGGTGCCATCACTTTGAGAGTCCAAGAGGTACATTTAGACAGTGTCACAGTAATAAAAGAACAGTAATTCAAAGAGCTGACAAGTGGCACAGATTTAAAGTTAAAAACATTTTGATTAGCGATTTGTTTTTAAGAAAAACGTATTGATTCATGTCAGAAGACATTACTTGATCGATAGGAGTCATGTGGATTACTGTGATGCTTTCTAAATGTACCTTTTGGACTCTCAAAGTGATGGCATCCATTCACTTGCATTCTATTGACCTACAGAGCTTGAATTTCGAAAGAAAGTCACATCATGGATGACCTGAGAGTGAGTACATTATCAGCAAATTTACATTTTTGGGTGAACTATTCCAAGTATCTACAATAATAATAATAATAATAATAATAATCTTTTCTTTCGTATCCTCCGTTCCCTGATGGAGGGAACGAGACGTTGTGTCGATATATTGACACTAGGGGTCACTCTTGGGAGCCCCGAACACCTCTGATCTTTGAAAAAAGGCCAATGGGAATTGGCGAGTGGAATTTGCATGCCACTCCCCCGAACATACGGGTATAAAAGGAGCTGGCATGCAATCACTCATTCAGGTTTTGTGCTGAGGAGCCGAGACAAGGTCCCGGCCATTTCAGTGGGTAGTCCAGCATTGTGGCAAGAGGGACACAACGTCTCGTTCCCTCCATCAGGGAACGGAGGTTACGAAAGTAACCAGGACATTCCCTATCTGTCACTCACTCGACGTTGTGTCGATGTAGTAACACTAGGGGTCCCTAGTGTTACTACATCGAGTGTAGTAAAGAGTGGAATTTATTAACCGACTGGGGGCCATAGATGTCTGCGTCGGGGGGGTGTCACCCTGAAGGGGAAGACACCGCAGAGACCACACCCCACCCGGGGGGGGGGGGGAGATTTTGAGTGGAAATATGTCACATGGTCTTACCGAGTCTTGTCAAAAGTATGTCATGTGGAGAGGTCCCATGGTAGGTCCTACCCAACGGGGGAGGAGTTTCTACAAACATGGTGACTGGGGGCAGAGGGGCCTCATGGCCACACCCCTGGTAGAATGGGCTCTTAGCCCCATGGGGGGCGGCACGTGCTGAGCGTGATATGCCATCACGATGGTGTCAATGACCCAATGGGCAATCCTCTGCTTGGAGACAGCACTTCCTTTCTGCTGTCTGCCAAAGCAGTCAAAGAGCTGCTCAGAGTTTCTAAAGCTCTGTGTGCCATCCAAATAGATGCGTAAAGCGTACACCGGACACAGCTCCTGGGGCAGTGCTTGCAGGTTCACCACCTGATCCCTAAATGTTGAGGTCGCCGGGGATGTGAGTGGCTCGCAGCGACTTGAGGTGCTTCTGACTCCAGAGGAGACGGCGGGCAAGTTGTGACTTGCAACGGGAGTGTAAACTGCCTTGACGGTTGATGTATGCCACCGTTACCGTGTTGTCTGTCCTAACCAACACATGCTTGCCCTGGATCAACAGCCGAAACCTCCGCAGGGCGAGCAGTTTTGCCAACAACTCGAGGCAGTTGATGTGCCAACGTAGCCGCGGGGCAGTCCAGGAGCTGGCAGCTGTGTGCCCATTGCATACGGCACCCCAGCCCGTCTTGGAGGCATCCGCCATAACCACGATGCACCTGGAAACCTGCTCTAGGGGAACCCTAGTCCAAGGGCTGAAGAGGCGGTGACAGATCGGTGTGACGACCACGCAATGTGTCCCGTGGTGCCATGCAACCGCTCAGCTCTGAAGAGAAAATCTGAATGAATAGTGGCATGCCAGCTCCTTTTATACCCGTATGTTCGGGGGAGTGGCATGCAAATTCCATTCGCCAATTCCCATTGGCCTTTTTTCAAAGATCAGAGGTGTTCGGCGCTCCCAAGAGTGACCCCTAGTGTCACTACATCGACACAACGTCGAGTGAGTGACAGATAGGGAACAGTTATTCCCCAGCATTTTATGTAGCAGTTGCTGTATTCAATTAAGTGTAGGGCACTTTTGAAATCTTAAATTGGAAGCTGCAAGAGTTTCTAAGACCAGTCATTTTCAGAGTTTAAAGAAATATTCTGGATTCACTACAAATTAAGCTCAATTGACAGCATTTGTTGCATAATGTTGAAAAAATATTTCAACTTAGTATAGTAATAAGAATAATAAAAAAACAATTTGCTTTTATAAATTCATTGCTTTTTATACCACGGGTCTGTCGAATGCTTGATTCTGATTGGTTCACGGACATTCTAAGGTGTGCAATTATTTTTCAAGGAAACGCACGGCTATAAAGTAGTTCCAGGCCTTGACCGCATAACGGTTCCATATATCACTTCGCCAAATTATTTCAGTTATTTCAAAGAGCGCTAGCCAAAACGGTCTGGCCTCATAATGGACCAGATCCGGCAGGCCAGAAGAAATAACTCAGCCCACTTGTTGTTGCCAGACTCTTGTGAAACACGGCAATGAATGACGCCCCAGAATTGGCCCAAGTACACTGGCCTGAGTCAGGGTGCTAAAATTGAGCCGACACTGCCAGAGGGTCACAATCACGGCAACAAAAATTGTACACTTAGCTGGTACTGGCCCGAGTCTGGGTACCAAAGGGAAATGTATATGAAATACAAAACTACATCTATTTAATAAGAACAACAAAAGACATTTTGCCAAAGCAATATTAGCTTGTTTGCTAAATTAAGTATATACTTGCACTTAATCTAAAACAGAATTGAAAACATTTTTGTGTTCAGTATAACTCTTCTTGTAATGAATTGGTTACCAAAAACTACTAAAATGTATGTTGTTTAATAAAGACAGTTTTTATATAAAAACAGAGCTTTGAATAATTTTTCTCTAATGTTTTTCCATAAAACATCATTCTATTACCTTGTTAAAATCCTTAAGATGGCATCAACTTACACCTTCTTAAACTTAGAAGAAAATAACTTTATTTTACAGTGTCCTTGTTACATGTTACATGTACTTACGGTAATAACAATAAATTATGCATAATTACATGCAACTAAACCAAACCGTATTGCTAACCCTAACCCTATAGTAAGTACATGTTGTTAATTAATATTACACAGTACATAAATTTATAATTACACTGTAACAATGACACCTTAAAATAAAGTGTAACCAAACTTAATATGCAAATATTTTTCATTTCAAAAGTTGAACTGCAGAATGGAAGCTTTTTTCAATGTAAAATCCATTCTCAATGTTTGTGAGGCTTTGGAGGCTTTAAATGTGGAGGCTTTAAGTTTCACGCTTGTGTACTGTACACAATGCTTTACTGTGATTGGCTCTAAACTATTTGTGATGGTCAAATCCTCCTTGCAGATACATGCCTTAAACTCAGATTTGAGAGCTCAGAGCCTTCTGGCAACACTGAACATATGCCATTACATCAGCTTAAACATCTAATTGAAGAAACAATAAGCAAAACAAACTGGAGTGAAGGGGGACTATAAGCTTAAACAAATTAGTTTATATTGGCCTTAAGAATTTTGAAAATATGTCAAGTTTACAAGGATTGAGGGTTTGGCCCTTTCACCCTCTTTTCTTCATGGCATCCCCACCTACTACCCCATGTATTACCCCATGCCTACCCCATAACATCCATATGTGCTCCTTCTCCCCAAGTAAAAATGACACCATGAAAATATAAGAAATATGAGAATTTATTTGAACCCTAACATTAACATACAGCTTTATATGAACTAGCAAAAAGTGGCATGAACAAATGCAAAAAAAAAAAAAAAAAAAAAAAAAAAAACAGAAAACCTCAAGAACCTCCTCAAGTAAGTGTACCCTAAAAGAGAGACAGATTGACAGAAAGAGAGAGATAAGAGGGGGCACAGACAATGACACATATGGTTAGTTAGTCAGATAGATCTCATTAATCTCAGACTGAAGACATGAATGGTAACTCTGGTAAATGGTAACAACATTTGGAACATACCTTAGAAAGAATTTGCTTGCTTCAGGGCCCGCTCTCTTCTTCCCCCATCTCTGTCAGATGCAAGCTGCAGCCATCTTTTTATGAACTTTAATGTCTCCGTCTGACGCACTGGCAGTACTGGCATTTCTTCACAGATTCTTAAAAAAAAAAAGAAAGAAAGAAAGAAAAAGAATTGATCAATCAGGTGAATATGGCACAAGTTTGCCTGTTCAAACATGAAGCTGGTTATCCTGACTTAGCATAAAGATTGGAAAAGATGGGAAAAAAAAACTAGCACTTTACGGGGTTATATAGTCATTTGAGAAAGTATTCAGACCCCTTCACTTTTTGCAGACTTTGTGTTATAGATTTAATTTTAAATGAATACAACTGACATATTTTATAGTTTCAAAATGACAAAAAAGAAAAAGGCCCATAACAAAAGTTTGGGCACCCTGCATGGTCAGTATTTTGGCAAGTATCACAGCCTGTAAATGGGTACAGCTTACAGCTATTTGAGTAATCAAGTATTCTACTGATTATTATATTGATTAACTGAGTAATCTGATAAGAAATACTTTTACTTTATTAAAGAGCTGTGTATATTGTTAGAATTTTATCTTTATTTTATTGATATGCCTTATACGGTTCTTTATTGATACTCTTATTGGCTCTTTTTCATTACTAAATTGTTTTTATTATTATTATTTAAAAATGTATTATTATTTTACGCTGCACTATGTTAACAGTCTCCTGGTTCCAGCTTCATATCTAGCATATAGATATGACAGTGTTATCAATCTTCTGTTGTTGATATGTGTGCTGTTTACGGTGATGTCTAACTCTTCTCTCTTGTTTAGTTGGAATGAGCTCTAGTATCTGTTGGTTGCCTGTCTACTGAGGTGCTTTCACCTGTCTGCTTGCATTCACTCTCACCAGCTGGTGCCCAGGACTGTAGAGGAGGATTCCTCAGTATCTGCCCGTGTCTCGGGAGATTCGTCTGGGCTTCGTTTGCACCTCACCAGCCTTCTACGGATCTCATTGGATGAACTTGCATATCGGTTGGCTGCCGGTCGATTGAGGTGCGGTTACCTGTCTGCTTGTATTTGCCCCATCACTTGATGTCCAAGATTGTGAAGGAGGATTCCTCGGATTATGCCCGTGTCTCGGGAGATTCGTCTGGGCTTCGTTTGCACCTCACTCTCTTCAACGGACTCTCATCGGAGTGCTCCTGACTTCCACATGCACACACTCCCCTCATGAACACACACTCCTCTAGACCAGAGCGGCTTTGCATCCCTGCCTACTGCTGTTGGCGCTGGCGCACCTACACTTGAATGCTTGAATTAATAATTAAAGTTGAACTCTCTCTCTTTCTCTCTCTCTGCTTTTAGGTCCATCATCCTCCCCACTTTCCAACCGTGACACATACTATTTTAATATAAATAAATGAATGTTATTAACAATTTTGTTTTTCATGTTAAAATAAATGTTATTAGTCTCACAGCATTTATTTTCCTTATGCAGACACCTGCAGGACAATCGTGAAATTACATCTGATACAATTTAAATTCCTATAGCTACACTTTATGCTCATTTAATATCAGTATAAATACGTTTTAATTTATTATTATTTTTAACCGACAAGGCTAATAATAATAATGAATGAATGCATAAAATAGTGGACTAGTTGGTAACAACAAAGTGGTCTTCACTGATTCTGGATGCTTTACTCTCGACCCACTGAGCAAATTTCTAAAAAAAATATAAAAATGCACATCTAATGAATGAAGTAGTGATTGTGTAAAATAAATATATTCTGCATAAATCGATTGCAAAACAAAATGCAATTATGTGGTGAATTAAGCTATACATTTAAGAAAAAATTCTTAAATATTTCCAGCGAGGTAAATTATAAAAAGTTTTAAAGTTATGCACAAATATAATGAAAATGCAATGACGAGCAGCACTATACGGTCACATTTCAGCACTTCACTTTTATGGACAGCAACTCAAGTAGCACTTAAAGCACGTCCTCGCACGTTCATGGTAAGTGCACGTTCATGTTAAGTGCATCTTTTTTTTTTAATACTCTCATATCAGCCACCTCTGTACGCATTTCCATCAGGCGATGAAGCAACATTATCACATTAATTTCACTTTATAAGCATTAAATATCCAGATAGTATACTGACATAGAATCAACATAGAATCGAAATCTCTCACAGCATCGAAACAACATTGAACTCTGACGTTGATTCAGCATCTTTTTGCTCATCGAAGTCAAGTTGAATCTACGTTTTTCATGCCACTGAAAACTAACATAAACTCTAACTAATTAGTTTGGTAACCTCACAATCAATGTCTCTTCCGTTCATTCCATTTCCATTTTGAAATCAAAAAACAGATTACGAAATTTTATTTATTTCATTTTTGAGTTGTGTTTACCTGTCTGCTTGCATTTACTCTCACCAGCTGGTGCCCAGGACTGTAGAGGAGGATTCCTCAGTATCTGCCCATGTATCGGGAGTATGAAATGAGATTCATGAGAGTATCTCATGTATAAATGAGACTGGGGGGAAAAGGCTCAACTTTTGTTTTCCTTCAGTGTTTAAAAAATGTATTTATGCCTTGAATATTTGAAATGCACACTGAAACGCCCCTTTCATCTGATTGGTCAACTTGCCCCATCTTCTGTATCCTACTGCCTTCAGCTAGAATTAGAGTTGGGATTGCTCTGCAAATTTGTCTCAATTTTCATTAAATATTGTTCCAAACCACCACTAACTCTAAACTATGCATGCCATATGTATTAGAATCTTGCTGCTGGGCACATCATGGTGTTGTTGCGAGGTGTTGCCTCTAATGGACGACGCGTGAGAGATCACAAGCCACATCACTTGGCCATATGCTGACTGGGAGTTGGTCTATTATATATTATTTTTATTTTTAATAACATTGTATGATTTTGTAGTGACTGTAGTGCCGCGTCCCATTGATAAATATAATTTAAAAAAGTTGCGTCACTTTGTATAAAAGCTCCACGAGTTAATATGAGTTAAAGGTGTCATAAATTTCATTTTTATTTTATTTTATAATGTTCCTTGAGGTCCACTTATAATGTTAGTGTGATTTTTTTCATTAAAAGTAGTCATAATTTAGGAATAATTGGTCATTTTCTATCCAGTTTTGTGCCTCTGAAGTCTTCAAGAACGCACGCCCCAAAAAATGGCGTTTGTATCAGTGTAAATGCCCACTACTGTGATTGGATAACATCTTTGCATGTGGATAAGTGTAAACGCCCAGTGCTGTGATTGGGTAACATCTTTGCATGTGGAATAAGTGTTTATGCCCACTGCTATGATTGG